>NC_048582.1:72460060-72617560 GCF_013265735.2 Oncorhynchus mykiss
AGGCGGGAGAAGCGGGAGAGGCGGAAGAGGCGGAAGAGGCGGAAGAGGCGGAAGAGGCGGGACAGGCGGGACAGGCGGGAGAGGAGGGACTTAGGCGGGACAGGCGGGAGAGGAGGGAGAAGCGGGACAGGCGGGAGAGGCGGGAGAAGCGGGACAGGCGGAAGAGGCGGAAGAGGTGGGACAGGCGGATGAGGCTTGAGAGGCGGGAGAGGCGGGACAGGTGGATGAGGCGGAAGAGGCGGGAGAGGCGGGAGAGTCGGGAGAGGCGGTTAGAGGCGGGACAGGCGGGAGAGGCGGGACAGGCGGAAGAGGCGGGAGAGGCGGGACAGGCAGATGAGGCGGAAGAGGCGGGAGAGGCAACAATTAGAGAGTGTCATTTCCACAAATGTTAATTCCTTTTTCAATGTTTCAAAGACCTCTCTGATGAGGATACGCTATCTGTCCTGTTGGCGGAGGACGCAGAGAGCTGTGCGTTGGCAGCGCACTACATTGCTGCCTGCCATAAAATGAGGGACAGTGTCTGACAGACCAACCAACCTGCACATGTCCTCTATGCTTATTGTTATTGTTCAATGTATGATTATTTTGTCAATTGGTCATTGCTGTTATGGATTTAGTATGGTAAATAATCTAGTATGAGAGAGGCGGGAGAGACGGGAGAGGCAGAAGAGGCGAGAGAGGCGAGAGAGACGGGAGAGGCGGGAGAGGCGGGAGAGGCGGGAGAGGCGGGACAGGCGGGAGAAGCGGGAGAGGCGGAAGAGGCGGATGAGGCGGGACAGGCGGATGAGGCGGGACAGGCGGAAGAGGCAGATGAGGCGGAAGAGGCGGAAGAGGCGGAAGAGGCGGGAGAGGCGGAAGAGGCGGGACAGGAGGGAGAGGCGGGAGAGGCGGGACTGAGGCGGGAGAGGCGGGAGCGGCGGGAGAGGCGGGAGAGACGGGAGAGGCAGGAGAGGCGGGAGAGACGGGAGAGGCGGGAGAGGCGGGATAGGCGGGAGAAGCGGGACAGGCGGGAGAGGCGGATGAGGCGGATGAGGCGGAAGAGGCGGGAGAGGCAACAATTAGAGAGTGTCATTTCCACAAATGTTAATTCCTTTTTCAATGTTTCAAAGACCTCTCTGATGAGGATACGCTATCTGTCCTGTTGGCGGAGGACGCAGAGAGCTGTGCGTTGGCAGCGCACTACATTGCTGCCTGCCATAAAATGAGGGACAGTGTCTGACAGACCAACCAACCTGCACATGTCCTCTATGCTTATTGTTATTGTTCAATGTATGATTATTTTGTCAATTGGTCATTGCTGTTATGGATTTAGTATGGTAAATAATCTAGTATGAGAGAGGCGGGAGAGACGGGAGAGGCAGAAGAGGCGAGAGAGGCGAGAGAGACGGGAGAGGCGGGAGAGGCGGGAGAGGCGGGAGAGGCGGGACAGGCGGGAGAAGCGGGAGAGGCGGAAGAGGCGGAAGAGGCGGGACAGGCGGATGAGGCGGGACAGGCGGAAGAGGCGGAAGAGGCGGGAGAGGCGGGACAGGCAGATGAGGCGGAAGAGGCGGAAGAGGCGGAAGAGGCGGGAGAGGCGGAAGAGGCGGGACAGGAGGGAGAGGCGGGAGAGGCGGGACTGAGGCGGGAGAGGCGGGAGCGTCGGGAGAGGCGGGAGAGACGGGAGAGGCAGGAGAGGCGGGAGAGGCGGGACAGGCGGGAGAAGCGGGACAGGCGGGAGAGGCGGATGAGGCGGAAGAGGCGGGAGAGGCGGGACAGGCAAATGAGGTGGGACAGGCGGGACAGGCGGAAGAGGCGTGAGAGGCGGGAGAGGCGGGACAGGCGAATGAGGCATATGAGGCGAAAGAGGCGGGAGAGGCGGGAGAGGCGGGACAGGCGGAAGAGGCGGAATAGGCGGAAGAGGCGGGAGAGGCGGGACTTAGGCGGGAGAGGCGGGACTTAGGCGGGAGGGGCGGGAGAGGCGAGAGAGACGGGAGAGGCGGGAGAGGCAGGAGAGGCGGAAGATGCGGAAGAGGCGGGAGAGGCGGGACAGGTGGATGAGGCGGATGAGGCGGAAGAGGCGGGAGAGGCGGGACAGGCGGGAGAGGCGGGACAGGCGGGAGAGGCGGGACTTAGGCGGGAGAGGCGAGAGAGGCGGGACAGGCGGATGAGGCTTGAGAGGCGGGAGAGGCGGGACAGGTGGATGAGGCGGAAGAGGCGGGAGAGGCGGGAGAGGCGGTTAGAGGCGGGACAGGCGGGAGAGGCGGGACAGGCGGAAGAGGCGGGACAGGCAGATGAGGCGGAAGAGGCGGGAGAGGCAACAATTAGAGAGTGTCATTTCCACAAATGTTAATTCCTTTTTCAATGTTTCAAAGACCTCTCTGATGAGGATACGCTATCTGTCCTGTTGGCGGAGGACGCAGAGAGCTGTGCGTTGGCAGCGCACTACATTGCTGCCTGCCATAAAATGAGGGACAGTGTCTGACAGACCAACCAACCTGCACATGTCCTCTATGCTTATTGTTATTGTTCAATGTATGATTATTTTGTCAATTGGTCATTGCTGTTATGGATTTAGTATGGTAAATAATCTAGTATGAGAGAGGCGGGAGAGACGGGAGAGGCAGAAGAGGCGAGAGAGGCGAGAGAGACGGGAGAGGCGGGAGAGGCGGGAGAGGCGGGAGAGGCGGGACAGGCGGGAGAAGCGGGAGAGGCGGAAGAGGCGGAAGAGGCGGGACAGGCGGATGAGGCGGGACAGGCGGAAGAGGCGGAAGAGGCGGGAGAGGCGGGACAGGCAGATGAGGCGGAAGAGGCGGAAGAGGCGGAAGAGGCGGGAGAGGCGGAAGAGGCGGGACAGGAGGGAGAGGCGGGAGAGGCGGGACTGAGGCGGGAGAGGCGGGAGCGTCGGGAGAGGCGGGAGAGACGGGAGAGGCAGGAGAGGCGGGAGAGGCGGGACAGGCGGGAGAAGCGGGACAGGCGGGAGAGGCGGATGAGGCGGAAGAGGCGGGAGAGGCGGGACAGGCAAATGAGGTGGGACAGGCGGGACAGGCGGAAGAGGCGTGAGAGGCGGGAGAGGCGGGACAGGCGAATGAGGCATATGAGGCGAAAGAGGCGGGAGAGGCGGGAGAGGCGGGACAGGCGGAAGAGGCGGAATAGGCGGAAGAGGCGGGAGAGGCGGGACTTAGGCGGGAGAGGCGGGACTTAGGCGGGAGGGGCGGGAGAGGCGAGAGAGACGGGAGAGGCGGGAGAGGCAGGAGAGGCGGAAGATGCGGAAGAGGCGGGAGAGGCGGGACAGGTGGATGAGGCGGATGAGGCGGAAGAGGCGGGAGAGGCGGGACAGGCGGGAGAGGCGGGACAGGCGGGAGAGGCGGGACTTAGGCGGGAGAGGCGAGAGAGGCGGGACAGGCGGATGAGGCTTGAGAGGCGGGAGAGGCGGGACAGGTGGATGAGGCGGAAGAGGCGGGAGAGGCGGGAGAGGCGGTTAGAGGCGGGACAGGCGGGAGAGGCGGGACAGGCGGAAGAGGCGGGACAGGCAGATGAGGCGGAAGAGGCGGGAGAGGCAACAATTAGAGAGTGTCATTTCCACAAATTTTAATTCCTTTTTCAATGTTTCAAAGACCTCTCTGATGAGGATACGCTATCTGTCCTGTTGGCGGAGGACGCAGAGAGCTGTGCGTTGGCAGCGCACTACATTGCTGCCTGCCATAAAATGAGGGACAGTGTCTGACAGACCAACCAACCTGCACATGTCCTCTATGCTTATTGTTATTGTTCAATGTATGATTATTTTGTCAATTGGTCATTGCTGTTATGGATTTAGTATGGTAAATAATCTAGTATGAGGGAGGCGGGAGAGACGGGAGAGGCAGAAGAGGCGAGAGAGGCGAGAGAGACGGGAGAGGCGGGAGAGGCGGGAGAGGCGGGACAGGCGGGAGAAGCGGGAGAGGCGGAAGAGGCGGATGAGGCGGGAAAGGCGGATGAGACGGAAGAGGCGGGACAGGCGGATGAGGCGGAAGAGGCGGGACAGGCGGATGAGGCAGATGAGGCGGAAAAGGCGGAAGAGGCGGAAGAGGAGGGACAGGCGGGAGAGGTTGGACAGGCTGGACAGGCGGAAGAGGCGGGAGAGGCGGGAGAGGCGGAAGAGGCGGGACAGGAGGGAGAGGTGGGAGAGGCGGGAGAGGCGGGACTTAGGCGGGAGAGGCGGGACTTAGGCGGGAGAGGCGGGAGAGGCGGGACAGGCGGGAGAGGCGGGACAGGCGGGACTTAGGCGGGACTTAGGCGGGAGAGGCGAGAGAGGCGGGAGAGGTGAGAGAGACGGGAGAGGCGGGAGAGGCGGGAGAGGCGGAAGAGGCGGAAGAGGCGGGAGAGGCGGGACAGGCGGATGAGGCGGATGAGGCGAGATAGGCGGATGAGGCGAGATAGGCGGGAGAGGCGGAAGAGGCGGAAGAGGCGGAAGAGGCGGGACAGGCGGGTCAGGCGGAAGAGGCGGAAGAGGCGGGAGAGGCGGAAGAGGCGGGAGAGGCGGAAGAGGCGGGAGAGGCGGAAGAGGCGGAAGAGGCGGAAGAGGCGGGACAGGCGGGTCAGGCGGAAGAGGCGGGACAGGCGGGAGAAGCGGGAGAGGCGGGACAGGCGGATGAGGCGGAAGAGGCGGGACAGGCGGATGAGGCGGAAAAGGCGGAAGAGGCGGAGGAGGAGGGACAGGCGGGAGAGGTTGGACAGGCTGGACAGGCGGAAGAGGCGGAAGAGGCGGGAGAGGCGGGAGAGGCGGGAGAGGCGGGACTTAGGCGGGAGAGGCGGGACTTAGGCGGGAGAGGCGGGACAGGCGGATGAGGCGGGAGAGGCGGGAGAGGCGGGAGAGTCGGGAGAGGCGGTTAGAGGCGGGACAGGCGGGAGAGGCGGGACAGGCGGAAGAGGCGGGAGAGGCGGGAGAGGCGGATGAGGCGGATGAGGCGGATGAGGCGGGAGAGGTGGATGAGGCGGATGAGGCGGATGAGGCGAAAGAGGCGGGAGAGGCGGGAGAGGCGGAAGAGGCGGGACAGGCGGGAGAGGCGGGACAGGCGGGAGAGGCGGGACTTAGGCGGGAGAGGCGGAAGAGGCGGGAGAGGCGGGACAGGCGGGAGAAGCGGGAGAGGCGGGACAGGCGGATGAGGCGGAAGAGGCGGGACAGGCGGATGAGGCGGAAAAGGCGGAAGAGGCGGAGGAGGAGGGACAGGCGGGAGAGGTTGGACAGGCTGGACAGGCGGAAGAGGCGGAAGAGGCGGGAGAGGCGGGAGAGGCGGGAGAGGCGGGAGAGGCGGGACTTAGGCGGGAGAGGCGGGACTTAGGCGGGAGAGGCGGGACAGGCGGATGAGGCGGGAGAGGCGGGAGAGGCGGGAGAGTCGGGAGAGGCGGTTAGAGGCGGGACAGGCGGGAGAGGCGGGACAGGCGGAAGAGGCGGGAGAGGCGGGACAGGCGGATGAGGCGGATGAGGCGGATGAGGCGGGAGAGGTGGATGAGGCGGATGAGGCGGATGAGGCGAAAGAGGCGGGAGAGGCGGAAGAGGCGGGACAGGCGGAAGAGGCGGAAGAGGCGGGACAGGCGGAAGAGGCGGAAGAGGCGGGACAGGCGGATGAGGCGGATGAGGCGGAAGAGGCGGGAGAGGCGGAAGAGGCGGGACAGGAGGGAGAGGCGGGATAGGCGGGAGAGGCGGGACTTAGGCGGGAGCGGCTGGAGAGGCGGGACTTAGGCGGGAGAGGCGGGAGAGGCGGGACAGGCGGGTGAAGCGGGACAGGCGGGAGAGGCGGGAGAGGCGGATGAGGCGGAAGTGGCGGAAGAGGCGGGACAGGCGGATGAGGCGGATGAGGCGGAAAAGGCGGAAGAGGCGGAAGAGGAGGGACAGGCGGGAGAGGCGGGACAGGCGGAAGAGGCGTTAGAGGCGGGAGAGGTGGGAGAGGCGGGACAGGCGGAAGAGGCGGTAGAGGCGGGACAGTTGGATGAGGCGGATGAGGCGAAAGAGGCGGGAGAGGCGGGACAGGCGGGACTTATGCGGGAGAGGCGGGACTTAGGCGGGAGCGTTGGGAGAGGCGGGAGAGACGGGAGAGGCAGGAGAGGCGAGAGAGGCGGGAGAGGAGGGAGAGGCGGGACAGGCGGAAGAGGCGGAAGAGGCGGGAGAGGCGGGACAGGCGGGACTTATGCGGGAAAGGCGGGACTTAGGCGGGAGCGTTGGGAGAGGCGGGAGAGACGGGAGAGGCAGGAGAGGCGAGAGAGGCGGGAGAGGCGGGAGAGGCGAGAGAGGCGAGAGAGATGGGAGAGGCGGGACAGGCTGAAGAGGCGGGAGAGGCGGGAGAGGCGGATGAGGCGGGAGAGGCGGAAGAGGCGGGAGAGGCGGGACAGGCGGGAGAGGCGGGACAGGCTGGACAGGCGGAAGAGGCGGAAGAGGCGGGAGAGGCGGGAGAGGCGGGAGAGGCGGGACTTAGGCGGGAGAGGCGGGACTTAGGCGGGAGAGGCGGGACAGGCGGATGAGGCGGGAGAGGCGGGAGAGTCGGGAGAGGCGGTTAGAGGCGGGACAGGCGGGAGAGGCGGGACAGGCGGAAGAGGCGGGAGAGGCGGGACAGGCGGATGAGGCGGATGAGGCGGATGAGGCGGGAGAGGCGGATGAGGCGGAAGAGGCGGGACAGGTGGATGAGGCGGATGAGGCGGATGAGGCGAAAGAGGCGGGAGAGGCGGAAGAGGCGGGACAGGCGGATGAGGCGCATGAGGCGGAAGAGGCGGGAGAGGCGGAAGAGGCGGGACAGGAGGGAGAGGCGGGATAGGCGGGAGAGGCGGGACTTAGGCGGTAGCGGCTGGAGAGGCGGGACTTAGGCGGGAGAGGCGAGAGAGGCGGGACAGGCGGGTGAAGCGGGACAGGCGGGAGAGGCGGGAGAGGCGGATGAGGCGGAAGAGGCGGAAGAGGCGGGACAGGCGGATGAGGCGGATGAGGCGGAAAAGGCGGAAGAGGAGGGACAGGCGGGAGAGGCGGGACAGGCGGAAGAGGCGTTAGAGGTGGGACAGTTGGATGAGGCGGATGAGGCGAAAGAGGCGGGAGAGGCGGGACAGGCGGGACTTATGCGGGAGAGGCGGGACTTAGGCGGGAGCGTTGGGAGAGGCGGGAGAGACGGGAGAGGCAGGAGAGGCGAGAGAGGCGGGAGAGGCGGGAGAGGCGAGAGAGGCGAGAGAGATGGGAGAGGCGGGACAGGCTGAAGAGGCGGGAGAGGCGGGAGAGGCGGATGAGGCGGGAGAGGCGGAAGAGGCGGGAGAGGCGGGACAGGCGGGAGAGGCGGGACAGGCTGGACAGGCGGAAGAGGCGGAAGAGGCGGGAGAGGCGGGACAGGCGGGACTTATGCGGGAGAGGCGGGACTTAGGCGGGAGCGTTGGGAGAGGCGGGAGAGACGGGAGAGGCAGGAGAGGCGAGAGAGGCGGGAGAGGCGGGAGAGGAGGGAGAGGCGGGACAGGCGGAAGAGGCGAAAGAGGCGGGAGAGGCGGGACAGGCGGGACTTATGCGGGAGAGGCGGGACTTAGGCGGGAGCGTTGGGAGAGGCGGGAGAGACGGGAGAGGCAGGAGAGGCGAGAGAGGCGGGAGAGGCGGGAGAGGAGGGAGAGGCGGGACAGGCGGAAGAGGCGGAAGAGGCGGGAGAGGCGGGACAGGCGGGACTTATGCGGGAGAGGCGGGACTTAGGCGGGAGCGTTGGGAGAGGCGGGAGAGACGGTAGAGGCAGGAGAGGCGAGAGAGGCGGGAGAGGCGGGAGAGGCGAGAGAGGCGAGAGAGATGGGAGAGGCGGGACAGGCTGAAGAGGCGGGAGAGGCGGGAGAGGCGGATGAGGCGGGAGAGGCGGCAGAGGCGGGAGAGGCGGGACAGGCGGATGAGGCTGAAGAGGCGGGAGAGGCGGGAGAGGCGGGAGAGGCGGAAGAGGCGGGAGAGGCGGGACAGGCGGGAGAGGCGGCATAGGCAGGAGAGGCGGGAGAAGCGGGAGAGGGGGAAGAGGCGGGAGAAGCGGGAGAGGCGGAAGAGGCGGAAGAGGCGGAAGAGGCGGGAGAGGCGGAAGAGGCGGGAGAGGCAGGAGAGGAGAGAGAGGCGAGAGAGGCGGGAGAGGGGGGAGAGGCGGGAGAGGTGGGACAGGCAGAAGAGGCGGGAGAGGTGGAAGAGGCGGGAGAGGCGGGCGAAGCGGGAGTAGCGGAAGAGGTGGAGAAGCGGGAGGCGCGGGAGAGGCGGAAGAGGCGGAAGATGCGGGAGAGGCGGGAGAGGTGGGACAGGAGGAAGAGGTGGAAAAGCGGGAGAGGCGGGAGAGGGGGGAGCGGCGGGAGAGGTGGGACAGGCGGAAGAGGCGGGTGAGGTGGAGAAGCGGGAGAGGCGGAAGAGGCGGAAGAGGTGGGAGAGGCGGAGAAGCGGGAGAGGCGGAAGAGGCTGGGAGAGGCGGAAGAGGCGGGAGAGGTGGAAGAGGCGGGAGAGGCGGAAAAGCGGGAGAGGTGGAAGAGGCGGGACAGACGGGAGAGGTGGGAGAGGCAGGATAGGAGAGAGAGAGAGGCGGGAGAGGGGGGAGAGGCGGGAGAGGTGGGACAGGCAGAAGAGGCGGGAGAGGTGGAAGAGGCGGGAGAGGCGGGCGAAGCGGGAGTAGCGGAAGAGGTGGAGAAGCGGGAGGCGCGGGAGAGGCGGAAGAGGCGGAAGATGCGGGAGAGGCGGGAGAGGTGGGACAGGAGGAAGAGGTGGAAAAGCGGGAGAGGCGGGAGAGGGGGGAGCGGCGGGAGAGGTGGGACAGGCGGAAGAGGCGGGTGAGGTGGAGAAGCGGGAGAGGCGGAAGAGGCGGAAGAGGTGGGAGAGGCGGAGAAGCGGGAGAGGCGGAAGAGGATGGGAGAGGCGGAAGAGGCGGGAGAGGTGGAAGAGGCGGGAGAGGCGGAAAAGCGGGAGAGGTGGAAGAGGCGGGACAGACGGGAGAGGTGGGAGAGGCGGAAGAGGCGGAAGAGGCGGGAGAGGCGGAAAAGCGGGAGAGGCGGAAGAGGCGGGACAGGCAGGAGAGGTGGGAGAGGCGGGACAGGCGGGAGAGGCGGGACAGGCGGGAGAGGCGGTAGAGGCGGGAGAGGCGGGATAGGCGAGAGAGGTGGGACAGGCGAAAGAGGCGGGACAGGCGGAAGAGGCGGGAGAGGCGGAAGAGGTGGGAGAGGCGGAGAAGCGGGAGAGGCGGAAGAGGCGGGAGAGACGGAAGAGGCGGGAGAGGCGGGAGAGGTGGAAGAGGCGGGAGAGGCGGAAAAGCGGGAGAGGCGGGAGAGGGGGAGAGGCGGGAGAGGTGGGACAGGCGGAAGAGGCGGGTGAGGTGGAGAAGCGGGAGAGGCGGAAGAGGCGGGAGAGGCGGAGAAGCGGGAGAGGTGGAGAAGCAGGAGAGGCGGAAGAGGCGGGAGAGGCGGAAGAGGCGGGACAGGAGGGAGAGGCGGGAGAGGCGGAATAGGCAGGAGAGGCGGGAGAAGCGGGAGAGACGGAAGAGGCGGGAGAGGTGGAGAAGCAGGAGAGGCGGAAGAGGCGGAAGAGGCGGGAGAGGCGGAAGAGGCGGGACAGGAGGGAGAGGCGGGAGAGGCGGAATAGGCAGGAGAGGCGGGAGAAGCGGGAGAGACGGAAGAGGCGGGAGAGGCGAGAGAGGCGGGAGAGGGGGGAGAGGTGGGAGAGGTGGGACATGTAGAAGAGGCGGGAGAGGTGGAAGAGGCGGGTGAGGTGGAGAAGCGGGAAAGGCGGAAGAGGCGGGAGAGGCGGAAGAGGTGGGAGAGGCGGAGAAGCGGGAGAGGCGGAAGAGGATGGGAGAGGCGGAAGAGGCGGGAGAGATGGAAGAGGCGGGAGAGGCGGAAAAGCGGGAGAGGTGGCAGAGGCGGGACAGACGGGAGAGGTGGGAGAGGCGGAAGAGGCGGAAGAGGCGGGAGAGGCGGAAGATGCGGAAAAGGCGGGACAGGCGGAGAGGTGGGAGAAGCGGGAGAGGCGGAAGAGGCGGGAGAGTCGGGAGAGGCGGAAGAGGTGGGAGAGGCGGGAGAGGGAGAGAGGCGGGAGAGGCGGGATAGGCAAGGGAGGCGGGAGAGGGGGAGAGGCGGGACAGGCGGGAGAGGCGGTAGAGGCGGAACAGGCGGGACATGAGGAAGAGGCAGAAGAGGCGGAGAAGCGGGAGAGGCGGAAGATGTGGAAAAGGCGGGACAGGCGGAGAGGTGGGAGAAGCGGGAGAGGCGGAAGAGGCGGGAGAGTTGGGAGAGGCGGAAGAGGTGGGAGAGGCGGGAGAGGGAGAGAGGCGGGAGAGGCGGGATAGGCAAGGGAGGCGGGAGAGGGGGGAGAGGCGGGAGAGGCGGAAGAGGCGGGAGAGGCGGAGAAGCGGGAGAGGTGGAGAAGCAGGAGAGGTGGAAGAGGCGGAAGAGGCGGGAGAGGCGGAAAAGCGGGAGAGGCGGAAGGGGTGGGACAGGAGGGAGAGGGGGGAGAGGCGGGACAGTCGGAAGAGGCGGAAGAGGCGGGAGAGGTGGGAGAGGTGGAGAAGCTGGAGAGGCGGAAGAGGCGGGAGAGGCGGAAGAGGCGGGAGAGGCGGAGAAGCGGGAGAGGTGGGACAGGAGGGAGAGGTGGGAGAGGCGGGACAGGCGGAAGAGGCGGAAGAGGCGGGACAGGCGGGAGAGGCGGAAGAGGCGGGAGAGGCGGAGAGGCGGGAGAGGCAGGATAGGCGAGAGAGGTGGGACAGGCGGAAGAGGCGGGAGAGGCCGGAAGAGGCGGGAGAGGCGGAAGAGGTGGGAGAGGCGGAGAAGCGGGAGAGGCGGAAGAGGCGGGAGAGACGGAAGAGGCGGGAGAGGTGGAAGAGGCGGGAGAGGCGGAAAAGCGGGAGAGGCGGGAGAGGGGGGAGAGGCGGGAGAGGTGGGACAGGCGGAAGAGGCGGGTGAGGTGGAGAAGCGGGAGAGGCGGGAGAGGCGGAAGAGGCGGGAGAGGTGGAAGAGGTGGGAGAGGCAGAGAAGCGGGAGAGGCGGAAGAGGATGGGAGAGGCGGAAGAGGCGGGAGAGGTGGAAGAGGCGGGAGAGGCGGAAAAGCGGGAGAGGTGGAAGAGGCGGGACAGACGGGAGAGGTGGGAGAGGCGGAAGAGGCGGGAGAGGCGGAAGAGGCAGAAAAGGCGGGACAGGCGGAAGAGGCGGGAGAGGTGTAGAAGAAGCGTTAGAGGCGGAAGAGGCGGGAGAGGCGGGAGAGGCAGAGAAGCGGGAGAGGTGGAGAAGCGGGAGAGGCGGAAGAGGCGGGAGAGGCGGAAGAGGCGGGAGAGCTTGAGAAGAGGGAGAGGCAGAAGAGGCGGGAGAGGCGAGAGAGGCGGGAGAGGTGGGAGAGGCGGGAGAGGTGGGACAGGAGGGAGAGGTTGGAGAGGCGGGACAGGCGGAAGAGGCAGGAGAGGCGGGACAGGCGGGAGAGGCGGAAGAGGCGGGAGAGGCGGGAGAGGTGGAGAAGCTGGAGAGGCGGAAGAGGCGGGAGAGGCGGGAGATGCGGGAGAGGCGGAAGAGGCGGAAAAGGCGGGAGAAGCGGAAGAGGTGGGAGAGGCGGAGAAGCGGGAGAGGCGGAAGAGGATGGGAGAGGCGGAAGAGGCGGGAGAGGTGGAAGAGGCGGGAGAGGCGGAAGATGCGGAAAAGGCGGGACAGGCGGAGAGGTGGGAGAAGCGGGAGAGGCGGAAGAGGCGGGAGAGTCGGGAGAGGCGGAAGAGGTGGGAGAGGCGGGAGAGGGAGAGAGGCGGGATAGGCAAGGGAGGCGGGAGAGGGGGAGAGGCGGGAGAGGCGGAAGAGGCGGGAGAGGCGGGAGAGGCGGAGAAGCGGGAGAGGTGGAGAAGCAGGAGAGGCGGAAGAGGCGGAAGATCCGGGAGAGGCGGAAAAGCGGGAGAGGCGGAAGAGGCGGGACAGGAGGGAGAGGCGGGAGAGGCGGAATAGGCAGGAGAGGCGGGAGAAGCGGGAGAGGCGGAAGAGGCGGGAGAAGCGGGAGTGGCGGAAGAGGCAGGAGAGGCGGAAGAGGCGGGAGAGGCGGGAGAGGAGAGAGAGGCGGGAGAGGCGAGAGAGGCGGCAGAGGGGGGAGAGGCGGGAGAGGTGGGACATGCAGAAGAGGCGGGAGAGGTGGAAGAGGCGGGAGAGTCGGGCAAAGCGGGAGTTGCGGAAGAGGTGGAGAAGCGGGAGGTGCGGGAGAGGCGGAAGAGGCTGAAGATGCGGGAGTGGCGGGAGAGGCGGGACAGGAGGAAGAGGCTGAAGAGGCGGAAGATACGGAAGATGCGGAAAAGGCGGGACAGGCGGTAGAGGCGGCAGAGGCGGAACAGGCGGGAGAGGCGGGAGAGGAGGAAGAGGCTGAAGAGGCGGAGAAGGCGGGACAGGCGGAGAGGTGGGAGAGGCGGAAGAGACGGGAGAGGCGGAAGAGGTGGGAGAGGCGGGAGAGGGAGAGAGGCGGGAGAGGTGGAGAAGCTGGAGAGGCGGAAGAGGAGGGAGAGGTGGAAGAGGCGGGAGAGGCGGAGAAGCGGGAGAGGTGGGACAGGAGGGAGATGTGGGAGAGGCGGAAGAGGCGGAAGAGGCGGGACAGGCGGGAGAGGCGGAAGAGGCGGGAGAGGCGGAGAGGCGGGAGAGGCGGGATAGGCGAGAGAGGTGGGACAGGCGGAAGAGGCGGGACAGGCGGAAGAGGTGGGAGAGGCGGAGAAGCGGGAGAGGCGGGAGAGACGGAAGAGGCGGGAGAGGCGGGAGAGGTGGAAGAGGCGGGAGAGGCGGAAAAGCGGGAGAGGCGGGAGAGGGGGGAGAGGCGGGAGAGGTAGGACAGGCGGAAGAGGCGGGTGAGGTGGAGAAGCGGGAGAAGCGGGAGAGGCGGGAGAGGCGGAAGAGGCGGGAGAGGCGGAAGAGGTGGGAGAGGCGGAGAAGCGGGAGAGGCGGAAGAGGATGGGAGAGGCGGAAGAGGCGTGAGAGGTGGAAGAGGCGGGAGAGGCGGAAAAGCGGGAGAGGTGGAAGAGGCGGGACAGACGGGAGAGGTGGGAGAGGCGGAAGAGGCGGAAGAGGCGGGAGAGGCGGAAAAGCGGGAGAGGCGGAAGAGGCGGGACAGGCAGGAGAGGTGGGAGAGGCGGTAGAGGCGGGAGAGGCGGGATAGGCGAGAGAGGTGGGACAGGCGGAAGAGGCGGGACAGGCGGAAGAGGCGGGAGAGGCGGAAGAGGTGGGAGAGGCGGAGAAGCGGGAGAGGCGGAAGAGGCGGGAGAGACGGAAGAGGCGGGAGAGGCGGGAGAGGTGGAAGAGGCGGGAGAGGCGGAAAAGCGGGAGAGGCGGGAGAGGGGGAGAGGCGGGAGAGGTGGGACAGGCGGAAGAGGCGGGTGAGGTGGAGAAGCGGGAGAGGTGGAAGAGGCGGGAGAGGCGGAAGAGGTGGGAGAGGCGGAGAAGCGGGAGAGGCGGAAGAGGATGGGAGAGGCGGAAGAGGCGGGAGAGGTGGAAGAGGCGGGAGATGCGGAAGATGCGGAAAAGGCGGGACAGGCGGAGAGGTGGGAGAGACGGAAGAGGCGGGAGAGGCGGGAGAGGTGGAAGAGGCGGGAGAGGCAGAAAAGCGGGAGAGGCGGGAGAGGGGGGAGAAGCGGGAGGTGCGGGAGAGGCGGAAGAGGCTGAAGATGCGGGAGTGGCGGGAGAGGCGGGACAGGAGGAAGAGGCTGAAGAGGCGGAAGATACGGAAGATGCGGAAAAGGCGGGACAGGCGGTAGAGGCGGCAGAGGCGGAACAGGCGGGAGAGGCGGGAGAGGAGGAAGAGGCTGAAGAGGCGGAGAAGGCGGGACAGGCGGAGAGGTGGGAGAGGCGGAAGAGACGGGAGAGGCGGAAGAGGTGGGAGAGGCGGGAGAGGGAGAGAGGCGGGAGAGGTGGAGAAGCTGGAGAGGCGGAAGAGGAGGGAGAGGCGGAAGAGGCGGGAGAGGCGGAGAAGCGGGAGAGGTGGGACAGGAGGGAGATGTGGGAGAGGCGGGACAGGCGGAAGAGGCGGAAGAGGCGGGACAGGCGGGAGAGGCGGAAGAGGCGGGAGAGGCGGAGAGGCGGGAGAGGCGGGATAGGCGAGAGAGGTGGGACAGGCGGAAGAGGCGGGACAGGCGGAAGAGGTGGGAGAGGCGGAGAAGCGGGAGAGGCGGGAGAGACGGAAGAGGCGGGAGAGGCGGAAAAGCGGGAGAGGCGGGAGAGGGGGGAGAGGTGGGAGAGGTAGGACAGGCGGAAGAGGCGGGTGAGGTGGAGAAGCGGGAGAAGCGGGAGAGGCGGGAGAGGCGGAAGAGGCGGGAGAGGCGGAAGAGGTGGGAGAGGCGGAGAAGCGGGAGAGGCGGAAGAGGATGGGAGAGGTGGAAGAGGCGGGAGAGGCGGAGAGGTGGAAGAGGCGGGACAGACGGGAGAGGTGGGAGAGGCGGAAGAGGCGGAAGAGGTGGGAGAGGCGGAGAAGCGGGAGAGGCGGAAGAGGATGGGAGAGGTGGAAGAGGCGGGAGAGGCGGAGAGGTGGAAGAGGCGGGACAGACGGGAGAGGTGGGAGAGGCGGAAGAGGCGGAAGAGGCGGGAGAGGCGGAAAAGCGGGAGAGGCTGAAGAGGAGGGACAGGCGGGAGAGGCGGTAGAGGCGGAACAGGCGGGACAGGAGGAAGAGGGTGAAGAGTCGGAGAAGCGGGAGAGGCGGAAGATGGGAAAAGGCGGGACAGGCAGAGAGGTGGGAGAAGCGGGAGAGGCGGAAGAGGCGGGAGAGTTGGGAGAGGCGGAAGAGGTGGGAGAGGCGGGAGAGGGAGAGAGGCGGGAGAGGCGGGATAGGCAAGGGAGGCGGGAGAGGGGGTAGAAGCGGGAGAGGCGGAAGAGGCGGGAGAGGCGGAAGAGGCGGGAGAGGCGGAGAAGCGGGAGAGGTGGAGAAGCAGGAGAGGCGGAAGAGGCGGAAGAGGCGGGAGAGGCGGAAAAGCGGGAGAGGCGGAAGAGGCGGGACAGGAGGGAGAGGGGGGAGAGGCGAGACAGTCGGAAGAGGCGGAAGAGGCGGGAGAGGCGGAGAAGCGGGAGAGGTGGAGAAGCAGGAGAGGCGGGAGAGGCGGGAGAGGAGAGAGAGGTGGGAGAAGCGGGAGAGGCGGAAGAGGCTGGAGAGGCGGAAGATGTGGAGAAGCAGGAGAGGCGGAAGAGGCGGGAGAGGTGGAAAAGCGGGAGAGGTGGAAGAGGCGGGACAGGAGGGAGAGGCGGGACAGGCGGAAGAGGCGGGACAGGCGGGAGAGGCGGAAGAGGCGGGACAGGCGGGAGAGGCGGGAGAGGCGGGACAGACGGAAGAGGCTGAAGAG
This sequence comes from Oncorhynchus mykiss, assembly GCF_013265735.2. Classification (NCBI taxonomy): domain Eukaryota; kingdom Metazoa; phylum Chordata; class Actinopteri; order Salmoniformes; family Salmonidae; genus Oncorhynchus; species Oncorhynchus mykiss. The sequence goes on from NC_048582.1 coordinate 72,475,313, forward strand.
GCGGAGAAGCGGGAGAGGCGGAAGAGGCGGAAGATGCGGAAAAGGCGGGAGAGGCGGGAGAGGCGGAAGATGTGGAGAAGCAGGAGAGGCGGAAGAGGCGGGAGAGGCGGAAAAGCGGGAGAGGCGGAAGAGGCGGGACAGGAGGGAGAGGTGGGACAGGCGGGACATGCGGAAGAGCCGGAAGAGGCTGAAGAGGCGGAGAAGCGGGAGAGGTGGAGAAGCAGGAGAGGCGGAAGAGGCGGGAGAGGCGGAAGAGGCGGGAGAGGCGGGAGAGGCGGAAGAGGTGGGAGAGGCGGGAGAGGAGAGAGAGGCGGGAGAGACGGGATAGGCAAGGGAGGCGGGAGAGGGGGGAGAGGCGGGAGAGGCGGGAGAGGTGGAGAAGCGGGAGAGGCGGAAGAGGCGGGAGAGGCGGAGAAGCGGGAGAGGTGGAGAAGCAGGAGAGGCGGGACAGGCGGAAGAGGCTGAAGAGGCGGAGAAGCGGGAGAGGCGGAAGAGGCGGAAGATGCGGAAAAGGCGGGACAGGCGGAGAAGCGGGAGAGGTGGAGAAGCAGGAGAGGCGGAAGAGGCGGAAGAGGCGGGAGAGGCGGAAAAGCGGGAGAGGCGGAAGAGGCGGGACAGGAGGGAGAGGGGGGAGAGGCGAGACAGTCGGAAGAGGCGGAAGAGGCGGGAGAGGCGGAGAAGCGGGAGAGGTGGAGAAGCAGGAGAGGCGGGAGAGGCGGGAGAGGAGAGAGAGGTGGGAGAAGCGGGAGAGGCGGAAGAGGCGGGAGAGGCGGAAGATGTGGAGAAGCAGGAGAGGCGGAAGAGGCGGGAGAGGTGGAAAAGCGGGAGAGGTGGAAGAGGCGGGACAGGAGGGAGAGGTGGGAGAGGCGGGACAGGCGGAAGAGGTGGGACAGGCGGGAGAGGCGGAAGAGGCGGGACAGGCGGGAGAGGCGGGAGAGGCGGGACAGACGGAAGAGGCGGAAGAGGCGGAAGATGCGGAAAAGGCGGGACAGGCGGGAGAGGGGGGAGAGGGGGGAGAGGCGGGAGAGGTGGGACAGGCGGAAGAGGCGGGTGAGGTGGAGAAGCGGGAGAAGCGGGACAGGCGGGAGAGGCGGAAGAGGCGGGAGAGGCGGAAGAGGTGGGAGAGGCGGAGAAGCGGGAGAGGCGGAAGAGGATGGGAGAGGTGGAAGAGGCGGGAGAGGCGGAGAGGTGGAAGAGGCGGGACAGACGGGAGAGGTGGGAGAGGCGGAAGAGGCGGAAGAGGCGGGAGAGGCGGAAAAGCGGGAGAGGCGGAAGAGGCGGGACAGGCGGGAGAGGCGGTAGAGGCGGAACGGGCGGGACAGGAGGAAGAGGGTGAAGAGTCGGAGAAGCGGGAGAGGCGGAAGATGCGGACAAGGCGGGACAGGCAGAGAGGTGGGAGAAGCGGGAGAGGCGGATGAGGCGGGAGAGTCGGGAGAGGCGGAAGAGGTGGGAGAGGCGGGAGAGGGAGAGAGGCGGGAGAGGCGGGATAGGCAAGGGAGGTGGGAGAGGGGGGAGAAGCGGGAGAGGCGGAAGAGGCGGAAGAGGCGGGAGAGGCGGAAGAGGCGGGAGAGGCGGAGAAGCGGGAGAGGCGGAAGAGGTGGGACAGGAGGGAGAGGGGGGAGAGGCGAGACAGTCGGAAGAGGCGGAAGAGACGGGAGAGGCGGAGAAGCGGGAGAGGTGGAGAAGCAGGAGAGGCGGGAGAGGAGAGAGAGGTGGGAGAAGCGGGAGAGGCGGAAGAGGCGGGAGAGGTGGAAAAGCGGGAGAGGTGGAAGAGGCGGGACAGGAGGGAGAGGCGGGACAGGCGGAAGAGGTGGGACAGGCGGGAGAGGCGGAAGAGGCGGGACAGGCGGGAGAGGCGGGAGAGGCGGGACAGACGGAAGAGGCGGAAGAGGCGGAAGATGCGGAAAAGGCGGGACAGGCGGGAGAGGGGGGAGAGGGGGGAGAGGCGGGAGAGGTGGGACAGGCGGAAGAGGCGGGTGAGGTGGAGAAGCGGGAGAAGCGGGACAGGCGGGAGAGGCGGAAGAGGCGGGAGAGGCGGAAGAGGTGGGAGAGGCGGAGAAGCGGGAGAGGCGGAAGAGGATGGGAGAGGTGGAAGAGGCGGGAGAGGCGGAGAGGTGGAAGAGGCGGGACAGACGGGAGAGGTGGGAGAGGCGGAAGAGGCGGAAGAGGCGGGAGAGGCGGAAAAGCGGGAGAGGCGGAAGAGGCGGGACAGGCGGGAGAGGCGGTAGAGGCGGAACAGGCGGGACAGGAGGAAGAGGGTGAAGAGTCGGAGAAGCGGGAGAGGCGGAAGATGCGGACAAGGCGGGACAGGCAGAGAGGTGGGAGAAGCGGGAGAGGCGGATGAGGCGGGAGAGTCGGGAGAGGCGGAAGAGGTGGGAGAGGCGGGAGAGGGAGAGAGGCGGGAGAGGCGGGATAGGCAAGGGAGGCGGGAGAGGGGGGAGAAGCGGGAGAGGCGGAAGAGGCGGAAGAGGCGGGAGAGGCGGAAGAGGCGGGAGAGGCGGAGAAGCGGGAGAGGCGGAAGAGGTGGGACAGGAGGGAGAGGGGGGAGAGGCGAGACAGTCGGAAGAGGCGGAAGAGACGGGAGAGGCGGAGAAGCGGGAGAGGTGGAGAAGCAGGAGAGGCGGGAGAGGAGAGAGAGGTGGGAGAAGCGGGAGAGGCGGAAGAGGCGGGAGAGGTGGAAAAGCGGGAGAGGTGGAAGAGGCGGGACAGGAGGGAGAGGCGGGACAGGCGGAAGAGGCGGGACAGGCGGGAGAGGCGGAAGAGGCGGACAGGCGGGAGAGGCGGGAGAGGCGGGACAGACGGAAGAGGCGGAAGAGGCGGAAGATGCGGAAAAGGCGGGACAGGCGGGACAGGCGGGAGAGGCGGGAGAGGCGGAACAGGCGGGAGAGGCGGGAGAGGCGGGTCAGGCGGAAGAGGCTGAAGAGGCGGAGAAGCGGGAGAGGCGGAAGAGGCGGAAGATGCGGAAAAGGCGGGAGAGGCGGGAGAGGCGGGAGAGGCGGAAGATGTGGAGAAGCAGGAGAGGCGGAAGAGGCGGGAGAGGCGGAAGAGACGGGAGAGGCGGAAAAGTGGGAGAGGCGGAAGAGGCGGGACAGGAGGGAGAGGTGGGACAGGCGGGACAGGCGGAAGAGCCGGAAGAGGCTGAAGAGGCGGAGAAGCGGGAGAGGTGGAGAAGCAGGAGAGGCGGAAGAGGCGGGAGAGGCGGAAGAGGCGGGAGAGTCGGGAGAGGCGGAAGAGGTGGGAGAGGCGGGAGAGGAGAGAGAGGCGGGAGAGACGGGATAGGCAAGGGAGGCGGGAGAGGGGGGAGAGGCGGGAGAGGCGGGAGAGGTGGAGAAGCGGGAGAGGCGGAAGAGGCGGGAGAGGCGGAGAAGCGGGAGAGGTGGAGAAGCAGGAGAGGCGGGACAGGCGGAAGAGGCTGAAGAGGCGGAGAAGCGGGAGAGGCGGAAGAGGCGGAAGATGCGGAAAAGGCGGGAGAGGCGTGGAAGCGGGAGAGGCGGAAGATGCGGAAAAGGCGGGACAGGCGGAGAGGTGCGAGAAGCGGGAGAGATAGGCAAGGGAGGCGGGAGAGGAGAGGGGGGAGAGGCGGGAGAGGCGGGAGAGGTGGAGAAGCGGGAGAGGCGGAAGAGGCGGGAGAGGCGGAAGAGGCGGGAGAGGCGGAAGAGGTGGGAGAGGCGGGAGAGGGAGAGAGGCGGGAGAGGCGGAATAGGCAAGGGAGGCGGGAGAGGGGGGAGAGGCGGGAGAGGTGGGAGAGGTGGAGAAGCAGGAGAGGCGGAAGAGGCGGAAGAGGCGGGAGAGGCGGAAAAGCGGGAGAGGCGGAAGGGGTGGGACAGGAGGGAGAGGGGGGAGAGGCGGGACAGTCGGAAGAGGCGGAAGAGGCGGGAGAGGTGGGAGAGGTGGAGAAGCTGGAGAGGCGGGAGAGGCGGAAGAGGCGGGAGAGGCGGAGAAGCGGGAGAGGTGGGACAGGAGGGAGAGGTGGGAGAGGCGGGACAGGCGGAAGAGGCGGGACAGGCGGGAGAGGCGGGAGAGGCGGGAGAGGCGGAGAGGCGGGAGAGGCGGGATAGGCGAGAGAGGCGGGACAGGCGGGAGAGGCGGGACAGGCGGAAGAGGCGGAAGAGGCGGAAGATGCGGAAAAGGCGGGACAGGCGGGAGAGGCGGGAGAGTCGGAACAGGCGGAACAGGCGGGAGAGGCGCGAGAGGCGGGACAGGCGGAAGAGGCTGAAGAGGCGGAGAAGCGGGAGAGGCGAAAGAGGCGGAAGATGCGGAAAAGGCGGGAGAGGCGGAGAAGCGGGAGAGGTGGAGAAGCAGGAGAGGCGGAAGAGGCGGGAGAGGCGGGAGAGGCGGAAGAGGCGGGAGAGGCTGAAGAGGCGGAGAAGCGGGAGAGGCGGAAGAGGCGGAAGATGCGGAAAAGGCGGGAGAGGCGGGAGAGGCGGGAGAGGCGGAAGATGTGGAGAAGCAGGAGAGGCGGAAGAGGCGGGAGAGGCGGAAGAGACGGGAGAGGCGGAAAAGTGGGAGAGGCGGAAGAGGCGGGACAGGAGGGAGAGGTGGGACAGGCGGGACAGGCGGAAGAGCCGGAAGAGGCTGAAGAGGCGGAGAAGCGGGAGAGGTGGAGAAGCAGGAGAGGCGGAAGAGGCGGGAGAGGCGGAAGAGGCGGGAGAGTCGGGAGAGGCGGAAGAGGTGGGAGAGGCGGGAGAGGAGAGAGAGGCGGGAGAGACGGGATAGGCAAGGGAGGCGGGAGAGGGTGGAGAGGCGGGAGAGGCGGGAGAGGTGGAGAAGCGGGAGAGGCGGAAGAGGCGGGAGAGGCGGAGAAGCGGGAGAGGTGGAGAAGCAGGAGAGGCGGGACAGGCGGAAGAGGCTGAAGAGGCGGAGAAGCGGGAGAGGCGGAAGAGGCGGAAGATGCGGAAAAGGCGGGAGAGGCGTGGAAGCGTGAGAGGCGGAAGATGCGGAAAAGGCGGGACAGGCGGAGAGGTGGGAGAAGCGGGAGAGATAGGCAAGGGAGGCGGGAGAGGAGAGGGGGGAGAGGCGGGAGAGGCGGGAGAGGTGGAGAAGCGGGAGAGGCGGAAGAGGCGGGAGAGGCGGAAGAGGCGGGAGAGGCGGAGAAGCGGGAGAGGTGGAGAAGCAGGAGAGGCGGGACAGGCGGAAGAGGCTGAAGAGGCGGAGAAGCGGGAGAGGCAGATGAGGCGGAAGATGCGGAAAAGGCGGGAGAGGCGTGGAAGCGGGAGAGGCGGAAGATGCGGAAAAGGCGGGACAGGCGGAGAGGTGGGAGAAGCGGGAGAGGCGGAAGAGGCGGGAGAGTCGGGAGAGGCGGAAGAGGTGGGAGAGGCGGGAGAGGGAGAGAGGCGGGAGAGGCGGAATAGGCAAGGGAGGCGGGAGAGGGGGGAGAGGCGGGAGAGGCGGGAGAGGTGGAGAAGCAGGAGAGGCGGAAGAGGCGGAAGAGGCGGGAGAGGCGGAAAAGCGGGAGAGGCGGAAGGGGTGGGACAGGAGGGAGAGGGGGGAGAGGCGGGACAGTCGGAAGAGGCGGAACAGGCGGGAGAGGTGGGAGAGGTTGAGAAGCTGGAGAGGCGGGAGAGGCGGAAGAGGCGGGAGAGGCGGAGAAGCGGGCGAGGTGGGACAGGAGGGAGAGGTGGGAGAGGCGGGACAGGCGGAAGAGGCGGGACAGGCGGGAGAGGCGGGAGAGGCGGGAGAGGCGGAGAGGCGGGAGAGGCGGGATAGGCGAGAGAGGCGGGACAGGCGGGAGAGGCGGGACAGGCGGAAGAGGCGGAAGAGGCGGAAGATGCGGAAAAGGCGGGACAGGCGGGAGAGGCGGGAGAGGCGGAACAGGCGGAACAGGCGGGAGAGGCGCGAGAGGCGGGACAGGCGGAAGAGGCTGAAGAGGCGGAGAAGCGGGAGAGGCGAAAGAGGCGGAAGATGCGGAAAAGGCGGGAGAGGCAGAGAAGCGGGAGAGGTGGAGAAGCAGGAGAGGCGGAAGAGGCGGGAGAGGCGGGAGAGGCGGAAGAGGCGGGAGAGGCGGAAAAGCAGGAGAGGCGGGACAGGCGGAAGATGCGGAAGAGGCGGAAGATGCGGAAAAGCCGGGACAGACGGGAGAGGCGGGAGAGGCGGAAGATGTGGAGAAGCAGGAGAGGCGGAAGAGGCGGGAGAGGCGGAAGAGGCGTGAGAGGCGGAAAAGCGGGAGAGGCGGAAGAGGCGGGACAGGAGGGAGAGGTGGGAGAGGCGGGACAGGCGGAAGAGCTGGAAGAGTATGAAGAGGCGGAGAAGCGGGAGAGGTGGAGAAGCAGGAGAGGCGGAAGAGGCGGGAGAGGCGGAAGAGGCGGGAGAGTCGGGAGAGGCGGAAGAGGTGGGAGAGGCGGGAGAAGAGGGAGAGGCGGGATAGGCAAGGGAGGCGGGAGAGGGGGGAGAGGCGGGAGAGGTGGAGAAGCGGGAGAGGCGGAAGAGGCGGGAGAGGCGGAAGAGGCGGGAGAGGCGGAGAAGCGGGAGAGGTGGAGAAGCGGGAGAGGCGGGACAGGCGGAAGAGGCTGAAGAGGCGGAGAAGCGGGAGAGGCGGAAGAGGCGGAAGATGCGGAAAAGGCGGGAGAGGCTTGGAAGCGGGAGAGGCGAAGAGGCGGAGAAGCGGGAGAGGCGAAAGAGGCGGAAGATGCGGAAAAGGCGGGAGAGGCGGAGAAGCGGGAGAGGTGGAGTAGCAGGAGAGGCGGAAGAGGCGGGAGAGGCGGGAGAGGCGGAAGAGGCGGGAGAGGCGGAAAAGCAGGAGAGGCGGGACAGGCGGAAGATGCGGAAGAGGCGGAAGATGCGGAAAAGCCGGGACAGAAGGGAGAGGCGGGAGAGGCGGAAGATGTGGAGAAGCCTGAGAGGCGGAAGAGGCGGGAGAGGCAGAAGAGGCGGGAGAGGCGGAAAAGCGGGAGAGGCGGAAGAGGCGGGACAGGAGGGAGAGGTGGGAGAGGCGGGACAGGCGGAAGAGCTGGAAGAGTCTGAAGAGGTGGAGAAGCGGGAGAGGTGGAGAAGCAGGAGAGGCGGAAGAGGCGGGAGAGGCGGAAGAGGCGGGAGAGTCGGGAGAGGCGGAAGAGGTGGGAGAGGCGGGAGAGGAGGGAGAGGCGGGATAGGCAAGGGAGGCGGGAGAGGGGGGAGACGCGGGAGAGGTGGAGAAGCGGGAGAGGCGGAAGAGGCGGGAGAGGCGGAAGAGGCGGGAGAGGCGGAGAAGCGGGAGAGGTGGAGAAGCGGGAGAGGCGGGACAGGCGGAAGAGGCTGAAGAGGCGGAGAAGCGGGAGAGGCGGAAGAGGCGGAAGATGCGGAAAAGGCGGGAGAGGCGTGGAAGCGGGAGAGGCGGAAGATGCGGAAAAGGCGGGACAGGCGGAGAGGTGGGAGAAGCGGGAGAGGCGGAAGAGGCGGGAGAGTCAGGAGAGGCGGAAGAGGTGGGAGAGGCGGGAGAGGGAGAGAGGCGGGAGAGGCGGGAGAGGTGGAGAAGCAGGAGAGGCGGAAGAGGCGGAAGAGGCGGGAGAGGCGGAAAAGCGGGAGAGGCGGAAGGGGTGGGACAGGAGGGAGAGGGGGGAGAGGCGGGACAGTCGGAAGAGGCGGAACAGGCGGGAGAGGTGGGAGAGGTTGAGAAGCTGGAGAGGCGGGAGAGGCGGAAGAGGCGGGAGAGGCGGAGAAGCGGGCGAGGTGGGACAGGAGGGAGAGGTGGGAGAGGCGGGACAGGCGGAAGAGGCGGGACAGGCGGGAGAGGCGGGAGAGGCGGGAGAGGCGGAGAGGCGGGAGAGGCGGGATAGGCGAGAGAGGCGGGACAGGCGGGAGAGGCGGGACAGGCGGAAGAGGCGGAAGAGGCGGAAGATGCGGAAAAGGCGGGACAGGCGGGAGAGGCGGGAGAGGCGGAACAGGCGGAACAGGCGGGAGAGGCGCGAGAGGCGGGACAGGCGGGAGAGGCGGGAGAGGCGGAACAGGCGGAACAGGCGGGAGAGGCGCGAGAGGCGGGACAGGCGGAAGAGGCTGAAGAGGCGGAGAAGCGGGAGAGGCGAAAGAGGCGGAAGATGCGGAAAAGGCGGGAGAGGCAGAGAAGCGGGAGAGGTGGAGAAGCAGGAGAGGCGGAAGAGGCGGGAGAGGCGGGAGAGGCGGAAGAGGCGGGAGAGGCGGAAAAGCAGGAGAGGCGGGACAGGCGGAAGATGCGGAAGAGGCGGAAGATGCGGAAAAGCCGGGACAGACGGGAGAGGCGGGAGAGGCGGAAGATGTGGAGAAGCAGGAGAGGCGGAAGAGGCGGGAGAGGCGGAAGAGGCGGGAGAGGCGGAAAAGCGGGAGAGGCGGAAGAGGCGGGACAGGAGGGAGAGGTGGGAGAGGCGGGACAGGCGGAAGAGCTGGAAGAGTCTGAAGAGGCGGAGAAGCGGGAGAGGTGGAGAAGCAGGAGAGGCGGAAGAGGCGGGAGAGGCGGAAGAGGCGGGAGAGTCGGGAGAGGCGGAAGAGGTGGGAGAGGCGGGAGAAGAGGGAGAGGCGGGATAGGCAAGGGAGGCGGGAGAGGGGGGAGAGGCGGGAGAGGTGGAGAAGCGGGAGAGGCGGAAGAGGCGGGAGAGGCGGAAGAGGCGGGAGAGGCGGAGAAGCGGGAGAGGTGGAGAAGCGGGAGAGGCGGGACAGGCGGAAGAGGCTGAAGAGGCGGAGAAGCGGGAGAGGCGGAAGAGGCGGAAGATGCGGAAAAGGCGGGAGAGGCTTGGAAGCGGGAGAGGCGAAGAGGCGGAGAAGCGGGAGAGGCGAAAGAGGCGGAAGATGCGGAAGATGCGGAAAAGGCGGGAGAGGCGGAGAAGCGGGAGAGGTGGAGTAGCAGGAGAGGCGGAAGAGGCGGGAGAGGCGGGAGAGGCGGAAGAGGCGGGAGAGGCGGAAAAGCAGGAGAGGCGGGACAGGCGGAAGATGCGGAAGAGGCGGAAGATGCGGAAAAGCCGGGACAGAAGGGAGAGGCGGGAGAGGCGGAAGATGTGGAGAAGCCTGAGAGGCGGAAGAGGCGGGAGAGGCAGAAGAGGCGGGAGAGGCGGAAAAGCGGGAGAGGCGGAAGAGGCGGGACAGGAGGGAGAGGTGGGAGAGGCGGGACAGGCGGAAGAGCTGGAAGAGTCTGAAGAGGTGGAGAAGCGGGAGAGGTGGAGAAGCAGGAGAGGCGGAAGAGGCGGGAGAGGCGGAAGAGGCGGGAGAGTCGGGAGAGGCGGAAGAGGTGGGAGAGGCGGGAGAGGAGGGAGAGGCGGGATAGGCAAGGGAGGCGGGAGAGGGGGGAGACGCGGGAGAGGTGGAGAAGCGGGAGAGGCGGAAGAGGCGGGAGAGGCGGAAGAGGCGGGAGAGGCGGAAGAGGCGGGAGAGTCGGGAGAGGCGGAAGAGGTGGGAGAGGCGGGAGAGGAGGGAGAGGCGGGATAGGCAAGGGAGGCGGGAGAGGGGGGAGACGCGGGAGAGGTGGAGAAGCGGGAGAGGCGGAAGAGGCGGGAGAGGCGGAAGAGGCGGGAGAGGCGGAGAAGCGGGAGAGGTGGAGAAGCGGGAGAGGCGGGACATGCGGAAGAGGCTGAAGAGGCGGAGAAGCGGGAGAGGCGGAAGAGGCGGAAGATGCGGAAAAGGCGGGAGAGGCTTGGAAGCGGGAGAGGCGAAGAGGCGGAGAAGCGGGAGAGGCGAAAGAGGCGGAAGATGCGGAAAAGGCGGGAGAGGCGGAGAAGCGGGAGAGGTGGAGAAGCAGGAGAGGCGGAAGAGGCGGGAGAGGCGGGAGAGGCGGAAGAGGCGGGAGAGGCGGAAAAGCAGGAGAGGCGGGACAGGCGGAAGATGCGGAAGAGGCGGAAGATGCGGAAAAGCCGGGACAGAAGGGAGAGGCGGGAGAGGCGGAAGATGTGGAGAAGCCTGAGAGGCGGAAGAGGCGGGAGAGGCAGAAGAGGCGGGAGAGGCGGAAAAGCGGGAGAGGCGGAAGAGGCGGGACAGGAGGGAGAGGTGGGAGAGGCGGGACAGGCGGAAGAGCTGGAAGAGTCTGAAGAGGTGGAGAAGCGGGAGAGGTGGAGAAGCAGGAGAGGCGGAAGAGGCGGGAGAGGCGGAAGAGGCGGGAGAGTCGGGAGAGGCGGAAGAGGTGGGAGAGGCGGGAGAGGAGGGAGAGGCGGGATAGGCAAGGGAGGCGGGAGAGGGGGGAGACGCGGGAGAGGTGGAGAAGCGGGAGAGGCGGAAGAGGCGGGAGAGGCGGAAGAGGCGGGAGAGGTGGAGAAGCGGGAGAGGTGGAGAAGTGGGAGAGGCGGGACAGGCGGAAGAGGCTGAAGAGGCGGAGAAGCGGGAGAGGCGGAAGAGGCGGAAGATGCGGAAAAGGCGTGAGAGGCGTGGAAGCGGGAGAGGCGGAAGATGCGGAAAAGGCGGGACAGGCGGAGAGGTGGGAGAAGCGGGAGAGGCGGAAGAGGCGGGAGAGTCAGGAGAGGCGGAAGAGGTGGGAGAGGCGGGAGAGGGAGAGAGGCGGGAGAGGCAGGAGAGGCGGAAGAGGCGGAAGAGGCGGGAGAGGCGGAAAAGCGGGAGAGGCGGAAGGGGTGGGACAGGAGGGAGAGGGGGGAGAGGCGGGACAGTCGGAAGAGGCGGAACAGGCGGGAGAGGTGGGAGAGGTTGAGAAGCTGGAGAGGCGGGAGAGGCGGAAGAGGCGGGAGAGGCGGAGAAGCGGGCGAGGTGGGACAGGAGGGAGAGGTGGGAGAGGCGGGACAGGCGGAAGAGGCGGGACAGGCGGGAGAGGCGGGAGAGGCGGGAGAGGCGGAGAGGCGGGAGAGGCGGGATAGGCGAGAGAGGCGGGACAGGCGGGAGAGGCGGGACAGGCGGAACAGGCGGAACAGGCGGGAGAGGCGCGAGAGGCGGGACAGGCGGAAGAGGCTGAAGAGGCGGAGAAGCGGGAGAGGCGAAAGAGGCGGAAGATGCGGAAAAGGCGGGAGAGGCGGAGAAGCGGGAGAGGTGGAGAAGCAGGAGAGGCGGAAGAGGCGGGAGAGGCGGGAGAGGCGGAAGAGGCGGGAGAGGCGGAAAAGCAGGAGAGGCGGGACAGGCGGAAGATGCGGAAGAGGCGGAAGATGCGAAAAAGCCGGGACAGACGGGAGAGGCGGGAGAGGCGGAAGATGTGGAGAAGCAGGAGAGGCGGAAGAGGCGGGAGAGGCGGAAGAGGCGGGAGAGGCGGAAAAGCGGGAGAGGCGGAAGAGGCGGGACAGGAGGGAGAGGTGGGAGAGGCGGGACAGGCGGAAGAGCTGGAAGAGTCTGAAGAGGCGGAGAAGCGGGAGAGGTGGAGAAGCAGGAGAGGCGGAAGAGGCGGGAGAGGCGGAAGAGGCGGGAGAGTCGGGAGAGGCGGAAGAGGTGGGAGAGGCGGGAGAAGAGGGAGAGGCGGGATAGGCAAGGGAGGCGGGAGAGGGGGGAGAGGCGGGAGAGGTGGAGAAGCGGGAGAGGCGGAAGAGGCGGGAGAGGCGGAAGAGGCGGGAGAGGCGGAGAAGCGGGAGAGGTGGAGAAGCGGGAGAGGCGGGACAGGCGGAAGAGGCTGAAGAGGCGGAGAAGCGGGAGAGGCGGAAGAGGCGGAAGATGCGGAAAAGGCGGGAGAGGCGTGGAAGCGGGAGAGGCGGAAGATGCGGAAAAGGCGGGACAGGCGGAGAGGTGGGAGAAGCGGGAGAGGCGGAAGAGGCGGGAGAGTCAGGAGAGGCGGAAGAGGTGGGAGAGGCGGGAGAGGGAGAGAGGCAGGAGAGGCGGGATAGGCAAGGGAGGCGGGAGAGGGGGGAGAGGCGGGAGAGGCGGAAGAGGCGGGAGAGGCGGGAGAGGCGGAGAAGCGGGAGAGGTGGAGAAGCAGGAGAGGCGGAAGAGGCGGAAGAGGCGGGAGTTGCGGAAAAGCGGGAGGGGCGGAAGGGGTGGGACAGGAGGGAGAGGGGGGAGAGGCGGGACAGTCGGAAGAGGCGGAAGAGGCGGAAAAGCCGGGACAGACGGGAGAGGCGGAAGATGTGGAGAAGCAGGAGAGGCGGAAGAGGCGGGAGAGGCGGAAGAGGCGGGAGAGGCGGAAAAGCGGGAGAGGCGGAAGAGGCGGGACAGGAGGGAGAGGTGGGAGAGGCGGGACAGGCGGAAGAGCTGGAAGAGTCTGAAGAGGCGGAGAAGCTGGAGAGGTGGAGAAGCAGGAGAGGCGGAAGAGGCGGGAGAGGCGGAAGAGGCGGGAGAGTCGGGAGAGGCGGAAGAGGTGGGAGAGGCGGGAGAGGAGGGAGAGGCGGGATAGGCAAGGGAGAGGCGGAAGAGGCGGGAGAGGTGGAAGAGGCGGGAGAGGCGGAAAAGCGGGAGAGGTGGAAGAGGCGGGACAGACGGGAGAGGTGGGAGAGGGGGAAGAGGCGGAAGAGGCGTGAGAGGCGGAAAAGCGGGAGAGGCGGAAGAGGCGGGACAGGCGGGATAGGTGGGACAGGAGGGAGAGGTTGGAGAGGCGGGACAGGCGGAAGAGGCGGAAGAGGCGGGACAGGCGGGAGAGGCGGAAGAGGCGAGAGAGGCGGGAGAGGTGGAGAAGCTGGAGAGGTGGAAGAGGCGGAGAAGCGGGAGAGGCGAAAGAGGCGGAAAAGGCGGGAGAAGCGGGAGAGGTGGAAGGTGCGGAAAAGGCGGGAGAGGTGGGAGAGGTGGGACAGGCGGGAGAGGTGGGAGAGGCGGGACAGGCGGAAGAGGCGGAAGAGGCGGGAGATGCGGAAAAGGCGGGAGAGGCGGGAGAAGCGGGAGAGGCGGAAGAGGCGGGAGAGGCGGAGAAGCGGGAGAGGTGGAGAAGCAGGAGAGGCGGAAGAGGCGGGAGAGGCGGAGAGGCGTGAGAGGCGGAAAAGCGGGAGAGGCGTAAGAGGCGGGACAGGAGGGAGAGGTGGGAGAGGCGGGACAGGCGGAAGAGGCGGAACAGGCGGGACAGGAGGGAGAGGTGGGAGAGGCGGGACAGGCGGAAGAAGCAGAAGAGGCGGGAGAGGCGGAAAAGGCGTGAGAGGCGGGACAGGCGGAAGAGGCGGAAGATGCAGAAAAGGCGGGAGAGGCGGGAGAGGTGGAAGAGGCGGGAGAGGCGGAAAAGCGGGAGAGGTGGAAGAGTCGGGACAGACGGGAGAGGCGGGAGAGGCGGAAGAGGCGGAAGAGGCGGGAGAGGCGGAAAAGCGGGAGAGGCGGAAGAGGCGGGACAGGCGGGATAGGTGGGACAGGAGGGAGAGGTTGGAGAGGCGGGACAGGCGGAAGAGGCGGAAGAGGCGGGACAGGCGGGAGAGGCGGAAGAGGCGAGAGATGCGGGAGAGGTGGAGAAGCTGGAGAGGTGGAAGAGGCGGAGAAGCGGGAGAGGCGGAAGAGGCGGAAAAGGCGGGAGAAGCGGGAGAGGTGGAAGGTGCGGAAAAGGCGGGAGAGGTGGGAGAGGTGGGACAGGCGGGAGAGGTGGGAGAGGCGGGACAGGCGGGAGAGGCGGAAGAGGCGGGACAGGCGGGAGAGGCGGAAGAGGCGGGAGATGCGGAAAAGGCGGGAGAGGCGGGAGAAGCGGGAGAGGCAGAAGAGGCGGGAGAGGCGGAGAAGCGGGAGAGGTGGAGAAGCAGGAGAGGCGGAAGAGGCGGGAGAGGCGGAGAGGCGTGAGAGGCGGAAAAGCGGGAGAGGCGTAAGAGGCGGGACAGGAGGGAGAGGTGGGAGAGGCGGGACAGGCGGAAGAGGCGGAACAGGCGGGACAGGAGGGAGAGGTGGGAGAGGCGGGACAGGCGGAAGAAGCGGAAGAGGCGGGAGAGGCGGAAAAGGCGTGAGAGGCGGGACAGGCGGAAGAGGCGGAAGATGCAGAAAAGGCGGGAGAGGCGGGAGAGGTGGAAGAGGCGGGAGAGGCGGAAAAGCGGGAGAGGTGGAAGAGTCGGGACAGACGGGAGAGGTGGGAGAGGCGGAAGAGGCGGAAGAGGCGGGAGAGGCGGAAAAGCGGGAGAGGCGGAAGAGGCGGGACAGGCGGGATAGGTGGGACAGGAGGGAGAGGTTGGAGAGGCGGGACAGGCGGAAGAGGCGGAAGAGGCGGGACAGGCGGGAGAGGCGGAAGAGGCGAGAGATGCGGGAGAGGTGGAGAAGCTGGAGAGGTGGAAGAGGCGGAGAAGCGGGAGAGGCGGAAGAGGCGGAAAAGGCGGGAGAAGCGGGAGAGGTGGAAGGTGCGGAAAAGGCGGGAGAGGTGGGAGAGGTGGGACAGGCGGGAGAGGTGGGAGAGGCGGGACAGGCGGGAGAGGCGGAAGAGGCGGGACAGGCGGGAGAGGCGGAAGAGGCGGGAGATGCGGAAAAGGCGGGAGAGGCGGGAGAAGCGGGAGAGGCAGAAGAGGCGGGAGAGGCGGAGAAGCGGGAGAGGTGGAGAAGCAGGAGAGGCGGAAGAGGCGGGAGAGGCGGAGAGGCGTGAGAGGCGGAAAAGCGGGAGAGGCGTAAGAGGCGGGACAGGAGGGAGAGGTGGGAGAGGCGGGACAGGCGGAAGAGGCGGAACAGGCGGGACAGGAGGGAGAGGTGGGAGAGGCGGGACAGGCGGAAGAGGCGGGAGAGGCGGAAAAGGCGTGAGAGGCAGGACAGGCGGAAGAGGCGGAAGATGCAGAAAAGGCGGGAGAGGCGGGAGAGGTGGAGAAGCGGGAGAGGCGGAAGAGGCGGAAAAGGCGGGGAGGCGGGAGAGGTGGAAGGTGCGGAAAAGGCGGGAGAGGTGGGAGAGGCGGGACAGGTGGGAGAGGCGGGACAGGCAGAAGAGGCGGAAGAGGCGGGACAGGCGGGAGAGGCAGAAGAGGCGGGAGATGCGGAAAAGGCGGGAGAGGCGGGAGAAGCGGGAGAAGCGGGAGAGGCGGAAGAGGCGGAAGAGGCAGAAAAGGCGGGAGAGGCGGGAGAGGGGGGAGAGGCGGGAGAGGCGGGACAGGCGGGAGAGGTGGGACAGGCGGAAGAGGCGGGAGAGGTGTAGAAGCGTTAGAGGCGGAAGAGGCGGGAGAGGCGGGAGAGGCAGAGAAGCGGGAGAGGTGGAGAAGCGGGAGAGGCGGAAGAGGCGGGAGAGGCGGAAGAGGCGGGAGAGCTTGAGAAGAGGGAGAGGCGGAAGAGGCGAGAGAGGCGGGAAAGGTGGGAGAGGCGGGAGAGGTGGGACAGGAGGGAGAGGTTGGAGAGGCGGGACAGGCGGAAGAGGCGGGAGAGGCGGGACAGGCGGGAGAGGCGGAAGAGGCGGGAGAGGTGGAGAAGCTGGAGAGGCGGAAGAGGTGGGAGAGGCGGGAGATGCGGGAGAGGCGGAAGAGGCGGAAAAGGCGGGAGAAGCGGGAGAGGTGGAAGATTCGGAAAAGGCGGGGAGGCGGGAGAGGTGGAAGGTGCGGAAAAGGCGGGAGAGGCGGGACAGGCGGGACAGGCGGAAAAGGCGGAAGAGGCGGGACAGGTGGGAGAGGCGGGAGAAGCGGGAGAGGCGGAAGAGGCGGAAGATGCGGAAAAGGCGGGACAGGCGGGAGAGGCGGGAGAGGCGGAAGAGGCGGAAGATGCGGAAAAGGCGGGACAGGCGGGAGATGCGGAAGAGGCGGGAGAGGCGTGAGAGGAGAGAGAGGCGGGAGAGTCGGGATAGGTGAGAGAGGCTGGAGAGGGGGGACAGGCGGGAGAGGCGGGACAGGCGGGAGAGGTGGGACAGGCGGAAGAGGCGGGAGAGGTGTAGAAGCGGGAGAGGCGGAAGAGGCAAGAGAGGCGGGAGAGGCGGAGAAGCGGGAGAGGTGGAGAAGCGGGAGAGGCGGAAGAGGCGGGAGAGGCGGAAGCGGCGGGAGAGGTGGAGAAGCGGGAGAGGTGGAAGAGGCGGGAGAGGCGAGAGAGGCAGGAGAGGTGGGAGAGGCAGAGAAGCGGGAGAGTTGGAGAAGCGGGAGAGGCGGAAGAGGCGGGAGAGGCGGAAGAGGCGGGAGAGGTGGAGAAGCGGGAGAGGCGGAAGAGGCGGGGAGAGGCGAGAGAGGCGGGAGAGGCGGGAGAGGTGGGAGAGGCGGGAGAGGTGGGAGAGGCGGGAGAGGTTGGAGAGGCGGGACAGGCGGAAGAGGCGGAAGAGGCGGGACAGGCGGGAGAAGCGGAAGAGGCGGGAGAGGCGGGAGAGGTGGAGAAGCTGGAGAGGTGGAAGAGGCGAAAGAGGCGGAAGAGGCGGGAGATGCGGGAGAGGCAGAAGAGGCGGGAGAGGCGGGAGAGGAGAGAGAGGCGGGAGAGGCGGGATAGGCGAGAGAGGCGGGAGAGGGGGGAGAGGCGGGAGAGGCGGGACAGGTGGGAGAGGCGGGACAGGCGGAAGAGGCGGGAGAGGCGGGAGATGCGGAAGAGGCGGGAGAGGCGTGAGAGGAGAGAGAGGCGGGAGAGGCGGGATAGGCGAGAGAGGCGGGAGAGGGGGGACTGGCGGGAGAGGCGGGACAGGCGGGAGAGGTGGGACAGGCGGAAGAGGCGGGAGAGGTGTAGAAGCGGGAGAGGCGGAAGAGGCGGGAGAGGCAGAGAAGCGGGAGAGGTGGAGAAGCGGGAGAGGCGGAAGAGGCGGGAGAGGTGGAGAAGCGGGAGAGGTGGAGAAGCGGGAGAGGCGGAAGAGGCGGGAGAGGCGAGAGAGGCGGGAGAGGTGGGAGAGGCGGAAAAGGCGTGAGAGGCAGGACAGGCGGAAGAGGCGGAAGATGCAGAAAAGGACGAGAGGCGGGAGAGGTGGAGAAGCGGGAGAGGCGGAAGAGGCGGAAAAGGCGGGGAGGCGGGAGAGGTGGAAGGTGCGGAAAAGGCGGGAGAGGTGGGAGAGGCGGGACAGGTGGGAGAGGCGGGACAGGCGGAAGAGGCGGAAGAGGCGGGACAGGCGGGAGAGGCGGAAGAGGCGGGAGATGCGGAAGAGGCAGAAAAGGCGGGAGAGGCGGGAGAGGGGGGAGAGGCGGGAGAGGCGGGACAGGCGGGAGAGGTGGGACAGGCGGAAGAGGCGGGAGAGGTGTAGAAGCGTTAGAGGCGGAAGAGGCGGGAGAGGCGGAAGAGGCGGGAGAGGTGGAGAAGCGGGAGAGGCGGAAGAGGCGGGGAGAGGCGAGAGAGGCGGGAGAGGCGGGAGAGGTGGGAGAGGCGGGAGAGGTGGGAGAGGCGGGAGAGGTTGGAGAGGCGGGACAGGCGGAAGAGGCGGAAGAGGCGGGACAGGCGGGAGAAGCGGAAGAGTCGGGAGAGGCGGAAGAGGTGGGAGAGGCGGGAGAAGAGGGAGAGGCGGGATAGGCAAGGGAGGCGGGAGAGGGGGGAGAGGCGGGAGAGGTGGAGAAGCGGGAGAGGCGGAAGAGGCGGGAGAGGCGGAAGAGGCGGGAGAGGCGGAGAAGCGGGAGAGGTGGAGAAGCGGGAGAGGCGGGACAGGCGGAAGAGGCTGAAGAGGCGGAGAAGCGGGAGAGGCGGAAGAGGCGGAAGATGCGGAAAAGGCGGGAGAGGCGTGGAAGCGGGAGAGGCGGAAGATGCGGAAAAGGCGGGACAGGCGGAGAGGTGGGAGAAGCGGGAGAGGCGGAAGAGGCGGGAGAGTCAGGAGAGGCGGAAGAGGTGGGAGAGGCGGGAGAGGGAGAGAGGCAGGAGAGGCGGGATAGGCAAGGGAGGCGGGAGAGGGGGGAGAGGCGGGAGAGGCGGAAGAGGCGGGAGAGGCGGGAGAGGCGGAGAAGCGGGAGAGGTGGAGAAGCAGAAGAGGCGGAAGAGGCGGAAGAGGCGGGAGTTGCGGAAAAGCGGGAGGGGCGGAAGGGGTGGGACAGGAGGGAGAGGGGGGAGAGGCGGGACAGTCGGAAGAGGCGGAAGAGGCGGAAAAGCCGGGACAGACGGGAGAGGCGGAAGATGTGGAGAAGCAGGAGAGGCGGAAGAGGCGGGAGAGGCGGAAGAGGCGGGAGAGGCGGAAAAGCGGGAGAGGCGGAAGAGGCGGGACAGGAGGGAGAGGTGGGAGAGGCGGGACAGGCGGAAGAGCTGGAAGAGTCTGAAGAGGCGGAGAAGCTGGAGAGGTGGAGAAGCAGGAGAGGCGGAAGAGGCGGGAGAGGCGGAAGAGGCGGGAGAGTCGGGAGAGGCGGAAGAGGTGGGAGAGGCGGGAGAGGAGGGAGAGGCGGGATAGGCAAGGGAGAGGCGGAAGAGGCGGGAGAGGTGGAAGAGGCGGGAGAGGCGGAAAAGCGGGAGAGGTGGAAGAGGCGGGACAGACGGGAGAGGTGGGAGAGGCGGAAGAGGCGGAAGAGGCGTGAGAGGCGGAAAAGCGGGAGAGGCGGAAGAGGCGGGACAGGCGGGATAGGTGGGACAGGAGGGAGAGGTTGGAGAGGCGGGACAGGCGGAAGAGGCGGAAGAGGCGGGACAGGCGGGAGAGGCGGAAGAGGCGAGAGAGGCGGGAGAGGTGGAGAAGCTGGAGAGGTGGAAGAGGCGGAGAAGCGGGAGAGGCGAAAGAGGCGGAAAAGGCGGGAGAAGCGGGAGAGGTGGAAGGTGCGGAAAAGGCGGGAGAGGTGGGAGAGGTGGGACAGGCGGGAGAGGCGGGAGAGGCGGGACAGGCGGAAGAGGCGGAAGAGGCGGGAGATGCGGAAAAGGCGGGAGAGGCGGGAGAAGCGGGAGAGGCGGAAGAGGCGGGAGAGGCGGAGAAGCGGGAGAGGTGGAGAAGCAGGAGAGGCGGAAGAGGCGGGAGAGGCGGAGAGGCGTGAGAGGCGGAAAAGCGGGAGAGGCGTAAGAGGCGGGACAGGAGGGAGAGGTGGGAGAGGCGGGACAGGCGGAAGAGGCGGAACAGGCGGGACAGGAGGGAGAGGTGGGAGAGGCGGGACAGGCGGAAGAAGCAGAAGAGGCGGGAGAGGCGGAAAAGGCGTGAGAGGCGGGACAGGCGGAAGAGGCGGAAGATGCAGAAAAGGCGGGAGAGGCGGGAGAGGTGGAAGAGGCGGGAGAGGCGGAAAAGCGGGAGAGGTGGAAGAGTCGGGACAGACGGGAGAGGCGGGAGAGGCGGAAGAGGCGGAAGAGGCGGGAGAGGCGGAAAAGCGGGAGAGGCGGAAGAGGCGGGACAGGCGGGATAGGTGGGACAGGAGGGAGAGGTTGGAGAGGCGGGACAGGCGGAAGAGGCGGAAGAGGCGGGACAGGCGGGAGAGGCGGAAGAGGCGAGAGATGCGGGAGAGGTGGAGAAGCTGGAGAGGTGGAAGAGGCGGAGAAGCGGGAGAGGCGGAAGAGGCGGAAAAGGCGGGAGAAGCGGGAGAGGTGGAAGGTGCGGAAAAGGCGGGAGAGGTGGGAGAGGTGGGACAGGCGGGAGAGGTGGGAGAGGCGGGACAGGCGGGAGAGGCGGAAGAGGCGGGACAGGCGGGAGAGGCGGAAGAGGCGGGAGATGCGGAAAAGGCGGGAGAGGCGGGAGAAGCGGGAGAGGCAGAAGAGGCGGGAGAGGCGGAGAAGCGGGAGAGGTGGAGAAGCAGGAGAGGCGGAAGAGGCGGGAGAGGCGGAGAGGCGTGAGAGGCGGAAAAGCGGGAGAGGCGTAAGAGGCGGGACAGGAGGGAGAGGTGGGAGAGGCGGGACAGGCGGAAGAGGCGGAACAGGCGGGACAGGAGGGAGAGGTGGGAGAGGCGGGACAGGCGGAAGAAGCGGAAGAGGCGGGAGAGGCGGAAAAGGCGTGAGAGGCGGGACAGGCGGAAGAGGCGGAAGATGCAGAAAAGGCGGGAGAGGCGGGAGAGGTGGAAGAGGCGGGAGAGGCGGAAAAGCGGGAGAGGTGGAAGAGTCGGGACAGACGGGAGAGGTGGGAGAGGCGGAAGAGGCGGAAGAGGCGGGAGAGGCGGAAAAGCGGGAGAGGCGGAAGAGGCGGGACAGGCGGGATAGGTGGGACAGGAGGGAGAGGTTGGAGAGGCGGGACAGGCGGAAGAGGCGGAAGAGGCGGGACAGGCGGGAGAGGCGGAAGAGGCGAGAGATGCGGGAGAGGTGGAGAAGCTGGAGAGGTGGAAGAGGCGGAGAAGCGGGAGAGGCGGAAGAGGCGGAAAAGGCGGGAGAAGCGGGAGAGGTGGAAGGTGCGGAAAAGGCGGGAGAGGTGGGAGAGGTGGGACAGGCGGGAGAGGTGGGAGAGGCGGGACAGGCGGGAGAGGCGGAAGAGGCGGGACAGGCGGGAGAGGCGGAAGAGGCGGGAGATGCGGAAAAGGCGGGAGAGGCGGGAGAAGCGGGAGAGGCAGAAGAGGCGGGAGAGGCGGAGAAGCGGGAGAGGTGGAGAAGCAGGAGAGGCGGAAGAGGCGGGAGAGGCGGAGAGGCGTGAGAGGCGGAAAAGCGGGAGAGGCGTAAGAGGCGGGACAGGAGGGAGAGGTGGGAGAGGCGGGACAGGCGGAAGAGGCGGAACAGGCGGGACAGGAGGGAGAGGTGGGAGAGGCGGGACAGGCGGAAGAGGCGGGAGAGGCGGAAAAGGCGTGAGAGGCAGGACAGGCGGAAGAGGCGGAAGATGCAGAAAAGGCGGGAGAGGCGGGAGAGGTGGAGAAGCGGGAGAGGCGGAAGAGGCGGAAAAGGCGGGGAGGCGGGAGAGGTGGAAGGTGCGGAAAAGGCGGGAGAGGTGGGAGAGGCGGGACAGGTGGGAGAGGCGGGACAGGCAGAAGAGGCGGAAGAGGCGGGACAGGCGGGAGAGGCAGAAGAGGCGGGAGATGCGGAAAAGGCGGGAGAGGCGGGAGAAGCGGGAGAAGCGGGAGAGGCGGAAGAGGCGGAAGAGGCAGAAAAGGCGGGAGAGGCGGGAGAGGGGGGAGAGGCGGGAGAGGCGGGACAGGCGGGAGAGGTGGGACAGGCGGAAGAGGCGGGAGAGGTGTAGAAGCGTTAGAGGCGGAAGAGGCGGGAGAGGCGGGAGAGGCAGAGAAGCGGGAGAGGTGGAGAAGCGGGAGAGGCGGAAGAGGCGGGAGAGGCGGAAGAGGCGGGAGAGCTTGAGAAGAGGGAGAGGCGGAAGAGGCGAGAGAGGCGGGAAAGGTGGGAGAGGCGGGAGAGGTGGGACAGGAGGGAGAGGTTGGAGAGGCGGGACAGGCGGAAGAGGCGGGAGAGGCGGGACAGGCGGGAGAGGCGGAAGAGGCGGGAGAGGTGGAGAAGCTGGAGAGGCGGAAGAGGTGGGAGAGGCGGGAGATGCGGGAGAGGCGGAAGAGGCGGAAAAGGCGGGAGAAGCGGGAGAGGTGGAAGATTCGGAAAAGGCGGGGAGGCGGGAGAGGTGGAAGGTGCGGAAAAGGCGGGAGAGGCGGGACAGGCGGGACAGGCGGAAAAGGCGGAAGAGGCGGGACAGGTGGGAGAGGCGGGAGAAGCGGGAGAGGCGGAAGAGGCGGAAGATGCGGAAAAGGCGGGACAGGCGGGAGAGGCGGGAGAGGCGGAAGAGGCGGAAGATGCGGAAAAGGCGGGACAGGCGGGAGATGCGGAAGAGGCGGGAGAGGCGTGAGAGGAGAGAGAGGCGGGAGAGTCGGGATAGGTGAGAGAGGCTGGAGAGGGGGGACAGGCGGGAGAGGCGGGACAGGCGGGAGAGGTGGGACAGGCGGAAGAGGCGGGAGAGGTGTAGAAGCGGGAGAGGCGGAAGAGGCAAGAGAGGCGGGAGAGGCGGAGAAGCGGGAGAGGTGGAGAAGCGGGAGAGGCGGAAGAGGCGGGAGAGGCGGAAGCGGCGGGAGAGGTGGAGAAGCGGGAGAGGTGGAAGAGGCGGGAGAGGCGAGAGAGGCAGGAGAGGTGGGAGAGGCAGAGAAGCGGGAGAGTTGGAGAAGCGGGAGAGGCGGAAGAGGCGGGAGAGGCGGAAGAGGCGGGAGAGGTGGAGAAGCGGGAGAGGCGGAAGAGGCGGGGAGAGGCGAGAGAGGCGGGAGAGGCGGGAGAGGTGGGAGAGGCGGGAGAGGTGGGAGAGGCGGGAGAGGTTGGAGAGGCGGGACAGGCGGAAGAGGCGGAAGAGGCGGGACAGGCGGGAGAAGCGGAAGAGGCGGGAGAGGCGGGAGAGGTGGAGAAGCTGGAGAGGTGGAAGAGGCGAAAGAGGCGGAAGAGGCGGGAGATGCGGGAGAGGCAGAAGAGGCGGGAGAGGCGGGAGAGGAGAGAGAGGCGGGAGAGGCGGGATAGGCGAGAGAGGCGGGAGAGGGGGGAGAGGCGGGAGAGGCGGGACAGGTGGGAGAGGCGGGACAGGCGGAAGAGGCGGGAGAGGCGGGAGATGCGGAAGAGGCGGGAGAGGCGTGAGAGGAGAGAGAGGCGGGAGAGGCGGGATAGGCGAGAGAGGCGGGAGAGGGGGGACTGGCGGGAGAGGCGGGACAGGCGGGAGAGGTGGGACAGGCGGAAGAGGCGGGAGAGGTGTAGAAGCGGGAGAGGCGGAAGAGGCGGGAGAGGCAGAGAAGCGGGAGAGGTGGAGAAGCGGGAGAGGCGGAAGAGGCGGGAGAGGTGGAGAAGCGGGAGAGGTGGAGAAGCGGGAGAGGCGGAAGAGGCGGGAGAGGCGAGAGAGGCGGGAGAGGTGGGAGAGGCGGAAAAGGCGTGAGAGGCAGGACAGGCGGAAGAGGCGGAAGATGCAGAAAAGGACGAGAGGCGGGAGAGGTGGAGAAGCGGGAGAGGCGGAAGAGGCGGAAAAGGCGGGGAGGCGGGAGAGGTGGAAGGTGCGGAAAAGGCGGGAGAGGTGGGAGAGGCGGGACAGGTGGGAGAGGCGGGACAGGCGGAAGAGGCGGAAGAGGCGGGACAGGCGGGAGAGGCGGAAGAGGCGGGAGATGCGGAAGAGGCAGAAAAGGCGGGAGAGGCGGGAGAGGGGGGAGAGGCGGGAGAGGCGGGACAGGCGGGAGAGGTGGGACAGGCGGAAGAGGCGGGAGAGGTGTAGAAGCGTTAGAGGCGGAAGAGGCGGGAGAGGCAGAGAAGCGGGAGAGGTGGAGAAGCGGGACAGGCGGGATAGGTGGGACAGGAGGGAGAGGTTGGAGAGGCGGGACAGGCGGAAGAGGCGGAAGAGGCGGGACAGGCGGGAGAGGCGGAAGAGGCGAGAGATGCGGGAGAGGTGGAGAAGCTGGAGAGGTGGAAGAGGCGGAGAAGCGGGAGAGGCGGAAGAGGCGGAAAAGGCGGGAGAAGCGGGAGAGGTGGAAGGTGCGGAAAAGGCGGGAGAGGTGGGAGAGGTGGGACAGGCGGGAGAGGTGGGAGAGGCGGGACAGGCGGGAGAGGCGGAAGAGGCGGGACAGGCGGGAGAGGCGGAAGAGGCGGGAGATGCGGAAAAGGCGGGAGAGGCGGGAGAAGCGGGAGAGGCAGAAGAGGCGGGAGAGGCGGAGAAGCGGGAGAGGTGGAGAAGCAGGAGAGGCGGAAGAGGCGGGAGAGGCGGAGAGGCGTGAGAGGCGGAAAAGCGGGAGAGGCGTAAGAGGCGGGACAGGAGGGAGAGGTGGGAGAGGCGGGACAGGCGGAAGAGGCGGAACAGGCGGGACAGGAGGGAGAGGTGGGAGAGGCGGGACAGGCGGAAGAGGCGGGAGAGGCGGAAAAGGCGTGAGAGGCAGGACAGGCGGAAGAGGCGGAAGATGCAGAAAAGGCGGGAGAGGCGGGAGAGGTGGAGAAGCGGGAGAGGCGGAAGAGGCGGAAAAGGCGGGGAGGCGGGAGAGGTGGAAGGTGCGGAAAAGGCGGGAGAGGTGGGAGAGGCGGGACAGGTGGGAGAGGCGGGACAGGCAGAAGAGGCGGAAGAGGCGGGACAGGCGGGAGAGGCAGAAGAGGCGGGAGATGCGGAAAAGGCGGGAGAGGCGGGAGAAGCGGGAGAAGCGGGAGAGGCGGAAGAGGCGGAAGAGGCAGAAAAGGCGGGAGAGGCGGGAGAGGGGGGAGAGGCGGGAGAGGCGGGACAGGCGGGAGAGGTGGGACAGGCGGAAGAGGCGGGAGAGGTGTAGAAGCGTTAGAGGCGGAAGAGGCGGGAGAGGCGGGAGAGGCAGAGAAGCGGGAGAGGTGGAGAAGCGGGAGAGGCGGAAGAGGCGGGAGAGGCGGAAGAGGCGGGAGAGCTTGAGAAGAGGGAGAGGCGGAAGAGGCGAGAGAGGCGGGAAAGGTGGGAGAGGCGGGAGAGGTGGGACAGGAGGGAGAGGTTGGAGAGGCGGGACAGGCGGAAGAGGCGGGAGAGGCGGGACAGGCGGGAGAGGCGGAAGAGGCGGGAGAGGTGGAGAAGCTGGAGAGGCGGAAGAGGTGGGAGAGGCGGGAGATGCGGGAGAGGCGGAAGAGGCGGAAAAGGCGGGAGAAGCGGGAGAGGTGGAAGATTCGGAAAAGGCGGGGAGGCGGGAGAGGTGGAAGGTGCGGAAAAGGCGGGAGAGGCGGGACAGGCGGGACAGGCGGAAAAGGCGGAAGAGGCGGGACAGGTGGGAGAGGCGGGAGAAGCGGGAGAGGCGGAAGAGGCGGAAGATGCGGAAAAGGCGGGACAGGCGGGAGAGGCGGGAGAGGCGGAAGAGGCGGAAGATGCGGAAAAGGCGGGACAGGCGGGAGATGCGGAAGAGGCGGGAGAGGCGTGAGAGGAGAGAGAGGCGGGAGAGTCGGGATAGGTGAGAGAGGCTGGAGAGGGGGGACAGGCGGGAGAGGCGGGACAGGCGGGAGAGGTGGGACAGGCGGAAGAGGCGGGAGAGGTGTAGAAGCGGGAGAGGCGGAAGAGGCAAGAGAGGCGGGAGAGGCGGAGAAGCGGGAGAGGTGGAGAAGCGGGAGAGGCGGAAGAGGCGGGAGAGGCGGAAGCGGCGGGAGAGGTGGAGAAGCGGGAGAGGTGGAAGAGGCGGGAGAGGCGAGAGAGGCAGGAGAGGTGGGAGAGGCAGAGAAGCGGGAGAGTTGGAGAAGCGGGAGAGGCGGAAGAGGCGGGAGAGGCGGAAGAGGCGGGAGAGGTGGAGAAGCGGGAGAGGCGGAAGAGGCGGGGAGAGGCGAGAGAGGCGGGAGAGGCGGGAGAGGTGGGAGAGGCGGGAGAGGTGGGAGAGGCGGGAGAGGTTGGAGAGGCGGGACAGGCGGAAGAGGCGGAAGAGGCGGGACAGGCGGGAGAAGCGGAAGAGGCGGGAGAGGCGGGAGAGGTGGAGAAGCTGGAGAGGTGGAAGAGGCGAAAGAGGCGGAAGAGGCGGGAGATGCGGGAGAGGCAGAAGAGGCGGGAGAGGCGGGAGAGGAGAGAGAGGCGGGAGAGGCGGGATAGGCGAGAGAGGCGGGAGAGGGGGGAGAGGCGGGAGAGGCGGGACAGGTGGGAGAGGCGGGACAGGCGGAAGAGGCGGGAGAGGCGGGAGATGCGGAAGAGGCGGGAGAGGCGTGAGAGGAGAGAGAGGCGGGAGAGGCGGGATAGGCGAGAGAGGCGGGAGAGGGGGGACTGGCAGGAGAGGCGGGACAGGCGGGAGAGGTGGGACAGGCGGAAGAGGCGGGAGAGGTGTAGAAGCGGGAGAGGCGGAAGAGGCGGGAGAGGCAGAGAAGCGGGAGAGGTGGAGAAGCGGGAGAGGCGGAAGAGGCGGGAGAGGTGGAGAAGCGGGAGAGGTGGAGAAGCGGGAGAGGCGGAAGAGGCGGGAGAGGCGAGAGAGGCGGGAGAGGTGGGAGAGGCGGAAAAGGCGTGAGAGGCAGGACAGGCGGAAGAGGCGGAAGATGCAGAAAAGGACGAGAGGCGGGAGAGGTGGAGAAGCGGGAGAGGCGGAAGAGGCGGAAAAGGCGGGGAGGCGGGAGAGGTGGAAGGTGCGGAAAAGGCGGGAGAGGTGGGAGAGGCGGGACAGGTGGGAGAGGCGGGACAGGCGGAAGAGGCGGAAGAGGCGGGACAGGCGGGAGAGGCGGAAGAGGCGGGAGATGCGGAAGAGGCAGAAAAGGCGGGAGAGGCGGGAGAGGGGGGAGAGGCGGGAGAGGCGGGACAGGCGGGAGAGGTGGGACAGGCGGAAGAGGCGGGAGAGGTGTAGAAGCGTTAGAGGCGGAAGAGGCGGGAGAGGCAGAGAAGCGGGAGAGGTGGAGAAGCGGGAGAGGCGGAAGAGGCGGGAGAGGCGGAAGAGGCGGGAGAGCTTGAGAAGAGGGAGAGGCGGAAGAGGCGGGAGAGGCGAGAGAGGCGGGAGAGGTGGGAGAGGCGGGAGAGGTGGGACAGGAGGGAGAGGTTGGAGAGGCGGGACAGGCGGAAGAGGCGGGAGAGGCGGGACAGGCGGGAGAGGCGGAAGAGGCGGGAGAGGTGGAGAAGCTGGAGAGGCGGAAGAGGCGGGAGAGGCGGGAGATGTGGGAGAGGCGGAAGAGGCGGAAAAGGCGGGAGAAGCGGGAGAGGTGGAAGATGCGGAAAAGGCGGGAGAGGCGGGACAGGCGGGAGAGGCGGAAAAGGCGGAAGAGGCGGGACAGGCGGGAGAGGCGGGAGAAGCGGGAGAGGCGGAAGAGGCGGAAGATGCGGAAAAGGCGGGACAGGCGGGAGAGGCGGGAGAAGCGGGAGAGGCGGAAGAGGCGGAAGATGCGGAAAAGGCGGGACAGGCGGGAGATGCGGAAGAGGCGGGAGAAGCGTGAGAGGAGAGAGAGGCGGGAGAGGCGGGATAGGCGAGAGAGGCTGGAGAGGGGGGACAGGCGGGAGAGGTGGGACAGGCGGAAGAGGCGGGAGAGGTGTAGAAGCGGGAGAGGCGGAAGAGGCAAGAGAGGCGGGAGAGGCGGAGAAGCGGGAGAGGTGGAGAAGCGGGAGAGGCGGAAGAGGCGGGAGAGGCGGAAGCGGCGGGAGAGGTGGAGAAGCGGGAGAGGCGGAAGAGGCGGGAGAGGCGAGAGAGGCAGGAGAGGTGGGAGAGGCAGAGAAGCGGGAGAGTTGGAGAAGCGGGAGAGGCGGAAGAGGCGGGAGAGGCGGAAGAGGCGGGAGAGGTGGAGAAGCGGGAGAGGCGGAAGAGGCGGGGAGAGGCGAGAGAGGCGGGAGAGGCGGGAGAGGTGGGAGAGGCGGGAGAGGTGGGAGAGGCGGGAGAGGTTGGAGAGGCGGGACAGGCGGAAGAGGCGGAAGAGGCGGGACAGGCGGGAGAGGCGGAAGAGGCGGGAGAGGTGGGAGAGGTGGAGAAGCTGGAGAGGTGGAAGAGGCGAAAGAGGTGGAAGAGGCGGGAGATGCGGGAGAGGCAGAAGAGGCGGGAGAGACGGGAGAGGAGAGAGAGGCGGGAGAGGCGGGAGAGGAGAGAGAGGCGGGAGAGGCGGGATAGGCGAGAGAGGCGGGAGAGGGGGGAGAGGCGGGAGAGGCGGGACAGGTGGGAGAGGCGGGACAGGCGGAAGAGGCGGGAGAGGCGGGAGATGCGGAAGAGGCGGGAGAGGCGTGAGAGGAGAGAGAGGCGGGAGAGGCGGGATAGGCGAGAGAGGCGGGAGAGGGGGGACTGGCGGGAGAGGCGGGACAGGCGGGAGAGGTGGGACAGGCGGAAGAGGCGGGAGAGGTGTAGAAGCGGGAGAGGCGGAAGAGGCGGGAGAGGCAGAGAAGCGGGAGAGGTGGAGAAGCGGGAGAGGCGGAAGAGGCGGGAGAGGCGGAAGAGGCGGGAGAGGTGGAGAAGCGGGAGAGGTGGAGAAGCGGGAGAGGCGGAAGAGGCGGGAGAGGCGAGAGAGGCGGGAGAGGTGGGAGAGGCGGGAGAGGTGGGAGAGGCGGGAGAGGTTGGAGAGGCGGGACAGGCGGAAGAGGCGGAAGAGACGGGAGAGGTGGAGAAGCTGGAGAGGCGGAAGAGGCGAAAGAGGCGGAAGAGGCGGGAGATGCGGGAGAGGTGGAAGAGGCGGAGAAGCGGGAGAGGCGGAAGAGGCGGGAGATGCAGAAAAGGCGGGAGAGGCGGGAGAGGTGGGACAGGCGGGAGAGGTGGAGAAAGTAGGATGTTCCAGGTGACAGGGGACGCTCAACAAGACAACCAGAGAGAGAGAGAAGACATCAAGACAGACAAATGGGGAAAATATTCAACGAGAGAGACAGAGAGAGATGGAGAGATATGAAAGGCAGAAGAAAGATTTTTTGTCAAGACGTGGTGGTTTTGATATGGACCTATAAAGACAGCATTATCGCCGTGACCGGCCAAGCGCCCAGTCCCGGGCTGAAACCTATAAATAACTACACACCGCTCGCCACAGCAACCGACCCACCGTTCAGACCCTTGATTTAGCGCTATTTATTTAGCATGATGACGCTATTTACGAGGAGTGCTAGGTTCCGGAGCTTTCAGACACAGTGTAACCCCCCCTTCCCTCCCCCCGGTATTAAACTCCTTGGAGTTTTATGATCGGACCAACCTAATATAATTACCATGCAAGGGCACTCTGTCTTTCAGAGGGCTGGGAGCAAGGGATTGTGGGATGGAAGGAATGGAAGGGTTGGCAGGGAGGGAGGGAGGGAGGGAGGGAGGGAGGGAGGGAGGGAGGGAGGGAGGGAGGGAGGGAGGGAGGGAGGGAGGGAGGGAGGGAGGGAGGGAGGGAGGGAGGGAGGGACAAGAGGCGACATTGAAGGGGGTGGGGGGTGAGCGAGGGAAAGAGATACGTAGTAATTCCCTCCAGATCTTTTTATGTTACCCATCATCCCTCTATCCCTGCCCCAACCCATCCGTCTATCTCTGCCCCAACCAATCCCTCTATCTCTGCCCCAACCCATCCCTCTCTGCCCCAACCCATCCCTCTCTGCCCCCAACCCATCCCTCTCTGCCCCCAACCCATCCCTCTCTGCCCCAACCCATCCCACTATCCCTGCCCCAACCCATCCCTCTATCCCTGCCCCAACCCATCCCTCTATCTCTGCCCCAACCCATCCCTCTATGCCTGCCCCCAACCCACCCCTCTATCCCTGCCCCAACCCATCCCTCTATCCCTGCCCCAACCCATCCCTCTATCTCTGCCCCAACCCATCCCTCTCTGCCTCAACCCATCCCTCTCTGCCCCAACCCATCCCTCTCTGCCCCAACCCATCCCTCTATCCCTGCCCCAACCCATCCCTCTATCCCTGCCCCAACCCATCCCTCTATCTCTGCCCCAACCCATCCCTCCCTCGCCCCTCTATCCCTGCCCCAAACCATCCCTCCCTCGCCCCTCTATCCCTGCCCCAAATTATCCCTCCCTAGCCCCATCCCCTCTCTTGTGCTGGTCATGTGTCTAGTAGGTTATGACCTAACCAGTGTTGTAATTAATTGCCTTATTATTCTAATTAAAAGGTAACACAATGAGAGAGAGAGAGAGAGAGAGAGAGAGAGAGAGAGAGAGAGAGAGAGAGAGAGAGAGAGAGAGAGAGAGAGAGAGAGAGAGAGAGAGAGAGAGAGAGAGAGAGAGAGAGAGAGAGAGAGAGAGAGAGAGAGAGAGAGAGAGAGAGAGAGAGAGAGAGAGAGAGAGAGAGAGAGAGAGAGAGAGAGAGAGAGAGAGAGAGAGAGAGAGTAATTGATAGTGCCTAGAGGACTGAAGGTCAGTCTTGGGGACTTGTGTATCTCTGTGAGGGTGTGTGTGTGTTTAAGGGTGCGTGGGGAGGTATGTGTGTGTGTGTGTGTATAGGGGTGTGGGGGATAGGGGTGTGGGGTGATGGGTGGGGTGAGGGGTGGGGTGTGTGTGTGTGTGTGGCAGACATGAGTCGGTCATGGTCACGTGATGAGGGAGCTCCACTTGCGAACTTCAGAACCGTAGTCTGCAGTCCCAACAGGGAATGTCCTAATTGGATTAGTCTGGGTATCAATTTTGAGGGCAAATGTTGAAGAAACGAGTTGTTGCCATGGCTTTAAATGTACAATGTGTATACAGAGTTCTATAGAGCCTGTCTGAAACCTACTACTGGTGTCGTTGAGTAGGGAGAATGGGAAGTAACCTCAAGCCTCCTCTAAGAGCACACAAGGAGACCCACTTCTTTCTGATTTTAAATGATAGAGAATATGCTTTCGCTGAGCCAGGCAACACTAGAATCAGGTCCCCGGTAGGAATGCTGATCTAGAATCAGGTCCCCGGTAGGAATGCTGATCTAGAATCTGGTCCCGGTAGGAATGCTGATCTAGAATCAGGTCCCCGGTAGGAATGCTGATCTAGAATCAGGTCCCCGGTAGGAATGCTGATCTAGAATCAGGTCCCTGGTAGGAATTCTGATCTAGAATCAGGTCCCTGGTAGGAATTCTGATCTAGCATCAGGTCTCTGGTAGGAATGCTGATCTAGAATCAGGTCTCTGGTAGGAATGCTGATCTAGAATCAGGTCCCTGGTAGGAATGCTGATCTAGAATCAGGTCCCCGGTAGGAATGCTGATCTAGAATCAGGTCCCTGGTAGGAATGCTGATCTAGAATCAGGTCCCCGGTAGGAATGCTGATCTAGAATCAGGTCCCCGGTAGGAATGCTGATCTAGAATCAGGTCTCTGGTAGGAATGCTGATCTAGCATCAGGTCCCCGGTAGGAATGCTGATCTAGCATCAGGTCCCTGGTAGGAATGCTGATCTAGAATCAGGTCCCCGGTAGGAATGCTGATCTAGAATCAGGTCCCCGGTAGGAATGCTGATCTAGAATCAGGTCCCCGGTAGGAATGCTGATCTAGCATCAGGTCCCCGGTAGGAATGCTGATCTAGCATCAGGTCCCTGGTAGGAATGCTGATCTAGAATCAGGTCCCCGGTAGGAATGCTGATCTAGAATCAGGTCCCCGGTAGGAATGCTGATCTAGAATCAGGTCCCTGGTAGGAATTCTGATCTAGCATCCAGGTCCCCGGTAGGAATGCTGATCTAGAATCAGGTCCCTGGTAGGAATGCTGATCTAGAATCAGGTCTCTGGTAGGAATGCTGATCTAGAATCAGGTCTCTGGTAGGAATGCTGATCTAGAATCAGGTCTCTGGTAGGAATGCTGATCTAGAATCAGGTCTCTGGTAGGAATGCTGATCTAGAATCAGGTCCCCGGTAGGAATGCTGATCTAGAATCAGGTCCCTGGTAGGAATGCTGATCTAGAATCAGGTCCCCGGTAGGAATGCTGATCTAGAATCAGGTCCCTGGTATGAATGCTGATCTAGAATCAGGTCCCCGGTAGGAATTCTGATCTAGAATCAGGTCCCCAGTAGGAATTCTGATCTAGAATCAGGTCCCCGGTAGGAATGCTGAATTAATTCATAGTGCATAAAGCGCTGCTCTGCACACTATCCTCGTTGGTATATATCGATTGGAAACAAAGCCTCCACTTATGACTGACTACCTGACAACTCAGGTGACTGGGTGGAGTGGGAGTGGTTAACTCCAGAGGGCTCCATAGGTGGTTGACTAACAACCAGGTAAATTATACATACCAGGTAGTTGACTAATGACCAGGTAAATTATACATACCAGGTAGTTGACTAATGACCAGGTAAATTATACATACCAGGTAGTTGAATAATGACCAGGTAAATTATACATACCAGGTAGTTGACTAATGACCAGGTAAATTATACATACCAGGTAGTTGACTAACAACCAGGTAAATTATACATACCAGGTAGTTGACTAATGACCAGGTAAATTATACATACCAGGTAGTTGAATAATGACCAGGTAAATTATACATACCAGGTAGTTGACTAACAACCAGGTAAATTATACATACCAGGTAGTTGACTAACAACCAGGTAAATTATACATACCAGGTAGTTGACTAATGACCAGGTAAATTATACATACCAGGTAGTTGACTAATGACCAGGTAAATTATACATACCAGGTAGTTGACTAACAACCAGGTAAATTATACATACCAGGTAGTTGACTAATGACCAGGTAAATTATACATACCAGGTAGTTGACTAATGACCAGGTAAATTATACATACCAGGTAGTTGACTAATGACCAGGTAAATTATACATAACAGGTATTTGACTAATGACCAGGTAAATTATACATACCAGGTAGTTGACTAACAACCAGGTAAATTATACATACCAGGTAGTTGAATAATGACCAGGTAAATTATACATACCAGGTAGTTGACTAACAACCAGGTAAATTATACATACCAGGTAGTTGACTAATGACCAGGTAAATTATACATACCAGGTAGTTGACTAATGACCAGGTAAATTATACATACCAGGTAGTTGACTAATGACCAGGTAAATTATACATACCAGGTAGTTGACTAATGACCAGGTAAATTATACATACCAGGTAGTTGACTAATGACCAGGTAAATTATACATACCAGGTAGTTGACTAATGACCAGGTAAATTATACATACCAGGTAGTTGACTAATGACCAGGTAAATTATACATACCAGGTAGTTGAATAATGACCAGGTAAATTATACATACCAGGTAGTTGACTAATGACCAGGTAAATTATACATACCAGGTAGTTGACTAATGACCAGGTAAATTATACATACCAGGTAGTTGACTAATGACCAGGTAAATTATACATACCAGGTAGTTGATGAACAACCAGGTAAGTTATACATACCAGGTAGTTGACTAATGACCAGGTAAATTATACATACCAGGTAGTTGACTAATGACCAGGTAAATTATACATACCAGGTAGTTGAATAATGACCAGGTAAATTATACATACCAGGTAGTTGACTAATGACCAGGTAAATTATACATACCAGGTAGTTGAATAATGACCAGGTAAATTATACATACCAGGTAGTTGACTAATGACCAGGTAAATTATACATACCAGGTAGTTGACTAATGACCAGGTAAATTATACATAACAGGTAGTTAGTTGATGAACAACCAGGTAAATTATACATAACTGTCACGCCCTGGCCTTAGTATTCTGTGTTTTCGTTATTATTTTGGCTAGGCCAGGGTGTGACATGGGGATTTATGTGGTTTGTTTTGTCTGGGGTTGTTTGTAGTTATGAGATTGTTGTTAGAGTAGTACTCTAGGTAAGTCTATGGTTGCCTAGAGTGGTTCTCAATCAGAGGCAGGTGTTTATCGTTGTCTCTGATTGGGAACCATATTTAGGCAGCCATATTCTTTAGGTCTCTTGTGGGTGATTGTTCCTGTCTTTGTGTTTGTGGCACCAGATAGGACTGTTTCGGTTTTTTCACGGTTCTTGTTTTGTAGATTGTTGTATTTTCATCTTTATTAAAGACAAATCTAACCACGCTGCATTTTGGTCCTCCTCTCTTTCACCAGAAGAAAACCGTTAGAATAACAGGTAGTTGATGAACAACCAGGTAAATTATACATACCAGGTAGTTGACTAATGACCAGGTAAATTATACATACCAGGTAGTTGATGAACAACCTGGTAAATTAAACATACCAGGTAGTTTTGTATTTGTGTTTATTAAGGATCCCCATTAGTTACTGACAAGGCAGCAGCTACACTTCCTGGGGTTTATTATGGATCCCCATTAGGTCCTGACAAGTTAACAGCTACTCTTCATGGGGTTTATTATGGATCCTCATTAGTTCCTGACAAGGCAGCAGCTACTCTTCCTGGGGTTTATTATGGATCCCCATTAGGTCCTGACAAGGCAGCAGCTACTCTTCCTGGGGTTTATTATGTATCCCCATTAGTTCCTGACAAGGCAGCAGCTACTCTTCCTGGGGTTTATTATAGATCCCCATTAGTTCCTGACAAGGCAGCAGCTACTCTTCTGGGGTTTATTATGGATCCCCATTAGTTCCTGACAAGGCAGCAGCTACTCTTCCTGGGGTTTATTATGGATCCCCATTAGTTCCTGACAAGGCAGCAGCTACACTTCCTGGGGTTTATTATGGATCCCCATTAGGTCCTGACAAGGCAGCAGCTACTCTTCCTGGGGTTTATTATGGATCCCCATTAGTTCCTGACAAGGCAGCAGCTACTCTTCCTGGGGTTTATTATAGATCCCCATTAGTTCCTGACAAGGCAGCAGCTACTCTTCCTGGGGTTTATTATGGATCCCCATTAGGTCCTGACAAGGCAGCAGCTACTCTTCCTGGGGTTTATTATGTATCCCTATTAGTTCCTGACAAGGCAGCAGCTACTCTTCCTGGGGTTTATTATGTATCCCCATTAGTTCCTGACAAGGCAGCAGCTACTCTTCCTGGGGTTTATTAGGTATCCCCATTAGTTCCTGTCAAGGCAGCAGCTACTCTTCCTGGGGTTTATTATGTATCCCCATTAGTTCCTGACAAGGCAGCAGCTACTCTTCCTGGGGATTATTATGTATCCCCATTAGTTCCTGACAAGGCAGCAGCTACTCTTCCTGGGGTTTATTATGGATCCCCATTAGGTCCTGACAAGGCAGCATCTACTCTTCCTGGTGGTTATTATGGATCCCCATTAGGTCCTGACAAGGCAGCATCTACTCTTCCTGGGGGTTATTATGGATCCCCATTAGTTCCTGTCAAGGCAGCAGCTACTCTTCCTGGGGTTTATTATGTATCCCCATTAGTTCCTGCCAAGGCAGCAGCTACTCTTCCTGGGGTTTATTATGTATCCCCATTAGTTCCTGCCAAGGCAGCAGCTACTCTTCCTGGGGTTTATTATGTATCCCCATTAGTTCCTGACAAGGCAGCAGCTACTCTTCCTGGGGTTTATTATGTATCCCCATTAGTTCCTGACAAGGCAGCAGCTACTCTTCCTGGGGTTTATTATGTATCCCCATTAGTTCCTGACAAGGCAGCAGCTACTCTTCCTGGGGTTTATTATGGATCCCCATTAGTTCCTGACAAGGCAGCAGCTACTCTTCCTGGGGTCCGTCAATTAAGGCAGTTAAGCATTTTAAAAAAAACATTACAATCCATGTGTACGCGTTTGTGTAGAGTGCATATGCCATTGTTTGTTTGTATGCATGTTTCTGTGCCTACGTTTGTCTTGCTTCACAGTCCCTGCTCTTCCATAAGGTGTATTTAAATCTAATTTCACAGCTGCATGAGTTACTCGATGAGTAATAGAGTTCCATGTGGTCATGGCTCTATGTAGCACTGTGGAATAGAGTTCCATGTAGTCATGGCTCTATGTAGTACTGTGGAATAGAGTTCCATGTAGTCATGTCTCTATGTAGTACTGTGGAATAGAGTTCCATATAGTCATGGCTCTATGTAGTACTGTGGAATAGAGTTCCATGTAGTCATGGCTCTATGTAGTACTGTGGAATAGAGTTCCATGTAGTCATGGCTCTATGTAGTACTGTGGAATAGAGTTCCATGTAGTCATGGCTCTATGTAGTACTGTGGAATAGAGTTCCATGTAGTCATGGCTCTATGTAGTACTGTGGAATAGAGTTCCATGTAGTCATGGCTCTATGTAGTACTGTGGAATAGAGTTCCATGTAGTCATGGCTCTATGTAGTACTGTGGAATAGAGTTCCATGTAGTTATGGCTCTGTGTAGTACTGTGGAATAGAGTTCCATGTAGTCATGGCTCTGTGTAGTACTGTGGAGTAGAGTTCCATGTAGTCATGGCTCTGTGTAGTACTGTGGAATAGAGTTCCATGTAGTCATGGCTCTGTGTAGTACTGTGGAGTAGAGTTCCATGTAGTCATGGCTCTATGTAGTACTGTGGAATAGAGTTCCATGTAGTCATGGCTCTATGTAGTACTGTGGAATAGAGTTCCATGTAGTCATGGCTCTATGTAGTACTGTGGAATAGAGTTCCATGTAGTCATGGCTCTATGTAGTACTGTGTGCGCCTCCCATAGTCTGTTCTGGAATTGTGGACTGTGAAGAGACCTCTGGTGGCATGTCTTGTGGGTTATGCATGGGTGTCTGAGCTGTGTGCCAGTAGTTCAAACAGACAGCTTGGTGCTTTCAACATGTCAATACCTCTCACAAATACAAGTAGTGATGAAGTCAATTTCTCCTCCACTTTGAGCCAGGAGAGATTGACATGCATATGATTAATATTAGCTCTCTGTGTACATCCAAGGGCCAGCCGTGCTGCCGTGTTCTGAACCAATTGCAATTTTCCTTAGTTCCTCTTTGTAGCACCTGACCACACGACTGAACAGTTTTCCAGGTGGGACAAAACTAGGGCCTGTAGGACCTGCCTTGTTGATAGTGTTGTTAAGAAGGCATAAACTAGGGCCTGTAGGACCTGCCTTGATCATAGTGTTGTTAAGAAGGTAGAAACTAGGGCCTGTAGGACCTGCCTTGTTGATAGTGTTGTTAAGAAGGTATAAACTAGGGCCTGTAGGATCTGCCTTGTTGATAGTGTTGTTAAGAAGGTAGAAACTAGGGCCTGTAGGACCTGCCTTGTTGATAGTGTTGTTAAGAAGGTATAAACTAGGGCCTGTAGGACCTGCCTTGTTGATAGTGTTGTTAACCTCTTGAACCTATAGGGGCGCTGTGTCATTATTGGATAAAAAGACGTGCCCGTTTTAAGCGCAATATTTTGTCACGAAAAGATGCTCGACTATGCATGGAATTGACAGCCTTGGAAAGACACAACTTTGACGTCTCCAAAACTGCAAAGATATTATCTGTGCGTGCCCCAGAACTAATGCAACAGGCGAAACCAAGATGATGTTTCATACAGGAAATGCCCCGGATTCTGAAGGCGCTGTGTTCCAATGTCTCCTTATATGGCTGTGAATGCGCCAGGAATGAGCCTGCACTTTCTGTATATTCCCCGAGGTGTCTGCAGCATTGTGACGTGTTTGTAGGCATATCATTGGAAGATTGACCATAAGAGACTACATTTACCTGGTGTCCTGCCCGGTGTCCTGTGTGCGTAATCAGTAAGTCCATGCGCGTTCCATTTCTTCAGAACTGAAAGTAAACTGCCACGATGGATTTTATCGTCGATAGATATGTGAAAAACACCTTGAGGATTGATTCTATACATCGTTTGCCATGTTTCTGTCGATATTATGGAGTTAATTTGGAAAAAAGTTTGCGTTTTAATGACTTTTTTTTTTTTTTTTTTCTTACCCAAACGTGATGAACAAAACGGAGTGATTAGTCGACACAAATAATATTTTTTGTAAAAACGGAACATTTGCTATCTAACAGAGTCTCCTCATTGAAAACATCTGAAGTTCTTCAAAGGTAAATTATTTTATTTGAATGCTTTTATGTTTTTTTGTGGAAAATGTTGCATGCTGAATGCTAGGCTTAATGCAATGCTAGGCTATCAATACTCTTACACAAATGCTTGTTTAGCTATGGTTCAAAAGTATATTTTGAAAATCTGAGATGACAGTGTTGTTAACAAAAGGCTAAGCTTGAGAGCATATAGATTAATTTCATTTCATTAGCCATTTTTATGAATAGTTAACGTTGTGTTATGCTAATGAGCTTGCTGATAGATTTACACAATCCTGGATACAGGGGTTTTTTCGTAGCTAAACGTGACGCAGAAAACGGAGCGATTTGTCCTAAACAAATAATCTTTCAGGAAAAACTGAACATTTGCTATCTGAGAGTCTCCTCATTGAAAACATCTGAAGTTCTTCAAAGGTAAATGATTTTATTTGAATGCTTTTCTGTTTTTTTGTGTAAATGTTGCCAGCTGAATGCTAATGCTAAATGCTGCGCTAAATGCTACGTTAGCCATCAATACTGTTACACAAATGCTTGTTTTGCAATGGTTGAGAAGCATATTTTGAAAATCTGAGATGACAGTGTTGTTAACAAAAGGCTAAGCTTGAGAGCTAGCATATTTTGTTTAATTTCATTTGCGATTTTCATAAATAGTTAACGTTGCGTTATGGTAATGAGCTTGAGTCTGTATTCACGATCCCGGATCCGGGATGGGGAGATCAGAAAGGTTAAGAATGTATAAACTAGGGCCTGTAGGATCTGCCTTGTTGATCGTGTTGTTAAGAATGTATAAACTAGGGCCTGTAGGATCTGCCTTGTTGATCGTGTTGTTAAGAAGGTAGAAACTAGGGCCTGTAGGACCTGCCTTGTTGATAGTGTTGTTAAGAAGGTAGAGCAACACTTTATTATGGACAGACTTCTCCCCATTTTAGTATTTTTGTATCAACTTGTTTTGACAGTTTACAATCCAGGGTTACTCCAAGCAGTTTAGTCACAATTACCACATTATTCATTAGAATTTTTAGTTGAGGTTTAGGGTTTAGTGAATGATTTGTCCCAAATACAATGCTTTTTGTTTCAGAAATATTTACAACTAATTCATTCCTTGTCACCCACTCTGAAACTAACTGCAGTTCTTTGTTAAGTGTTGCAGTCAATTCTGTCGCTGCCGTAACTGATGTGTATAGTGTTGAGTCATCCACATACATAGACACGCTGGCTTTACTCAGCGCCAGTGGCATGTCGCACATACTTTCTTGTAGGCTTAAATTGAAGACATGGCAAATAGGAGTGGCAATATCGTCCGCTAGGAACCTGTCATTTTCCATCCAAGTTGTCAGACCCCGGTGGCGTGTCAGCGTGGGTAGACAACAATAATTGTTTCACCTCTTCCACACTTACGTTACGGAATTCAAAATGACAATGCTTGTCTTTCATAATTTGATCCGATATACTTGGATGTGTAGTGTCAGCATGTGTTGCTATTATGTCATGCCTCGAGACAAAGACCTAAACTGATCATATCTCATATCTATCTGAAACATGGATCAGAGTTAGGAGACTACAGTTCTACCATAAATGTACATTATCTTTGAAACATTTCTGAGTAACCCGGGTTCGGCAGCGTAGCCGAGTGGTTAGAGAGTTGGACAAATAACCGAAAGGTCGCAAGTTTGTATCCCGGAGCTGACAAGGTACAAATCTGTCATTCTGACCCTGAACAAGGCAGTTAACCCACTGTTCCTAGGCTGTCATTGAAGATAAGAATTTGTTCTCAACTGACTTGCCTGGTTAAATAAAGGTACAATATATGTATTTGTATAATTCATTTCTCCATCCTCATCTCAACCTATTCTCTGTTACTGCCTTGGGGCTGACGATGTGAGAGAGGGAAAAAGAGAGACAGAACGATGGCGAAGCATAGCGAAAGATACAGGTAGCGGAGTAGAGGTAGAGGAGATTAGAGGAGTATAGGAGTGAGTGGCTGCCATGGCAGAGGTGTAAATAGTTAATGAGGAGTCAGCATTCTTCTCTTTAAAATGTTAATTACCTTCCTAATCTGTGTACAAGGGCCACGACTGACTGGTACAACTGGCTGACAGACATTACCTTGAGATGACAAGAGGGAGAGAGAGGGTGGTGAGGGGGGACAGAGAGAGAGATAGAGAAGGAAAGACAGAGGAAGAGGGAGAGAAAAGGAGGAAGTCTATTTAACTCGCTGTGGCATTGTAAACATGTTTCCCATGCCAAAAGAAAACCTTTGAATTGAATTAAGAGAGAGAGGCAGAGAAACAGAGACAGACTTAATGAGCCATCCTCATTACACTAAAACCACAGTGAACACCCCCCCCCCCCCCTCCTCCCCCCCTCCACGCCAAAACAAGCATCTCGTGCCAGCACAACTCCCACACAATCACACTACACAATCACCCTACAACACAGTACAATGCAATACGCCCTCCAGTTTTACAGGAAGCCCCCTCCTTTCCAGCCCCCTGAAAAAAGTTCTACATCTTTTCACTCCTGGAACACCTCTACCCAATCACAGATGACGCCAGACCTGCCACACACAGACAGTCCAGCATCAACAGTAATAGAATTACCCTGCCACACACAGCCTCAGTTATCTCAGTCCAACAGTCTCAGTCATTGCACAAAACGAACGCCCCTCCCTGACTCCCCAGCTATTGGTGGCCGAGGCTCCATGTAATACCCTCTACTGGAGGTCTCCCTGAACCAATTCTAAATAAATCACAGACAGTGTCACCAGCAAAGCACCCCCACACCATCACACCTCCTCCTCCATGCTTCACGATGGGAACCACACATGCAGACATCATCCGTTCACCTACTCTGCATCTCGTGAAGTTACAGTGGTTGGAACCAAAAGTCTCACATTTGGACACATCAGACAAAATGACAAAATGACAATTTTCCATCGGTCTAATGTCCAATGCTCGTGTTTCTTGGCCCAAGCAGGTATTTTCTTATTGCTGTCCTTTAGTAGTGGTTTCTTTGCAGCAATTTGACCATGAAGGCCTGATTCTTTCAAAACATTTAGAACTAAGAACAGATATGGTTCACTCCAGACTTAGTTCACTCCAAACTTGACTGCCCTTGACCAGCACAAAAACATCATGTGACGTACTGCACTAGCTTCGAATAGTCCCCGTGATATGCAACTTTACAGGGAAGTCAGGAACCAATATACAAAGTCAGTAGGGAAAGCCAAGGCTAGCTTTGTCAAACAGAAATGTATATCCTGCAGCACTAACTACAAAAAATTCTGGGACACTGTAAAGTCCATGGAGAATAAGTGCACCTCCTTTCAGCTGCCCACAGCACTGAGGCTAGGAAACACTGTCACCACCGATAAAACCTTAGCTTGTTTGATTGCCTTGCGGCGGGAATAGCTACGCTGTTTGTTTTCGGTCATGTTTCCGGTCACCTTGCCCTGACTAAAAGCAGTGGTTCGCGCTTTCAGTTTTGCACGAATGCTGCCATCAATCCACGGTTTCTGGTTGGGGAAACGTTGTGAAATGTTTTAATCGACGCTGTGGGTACAACATCACCGATGCACTTGGTAATAAACTCGCTCATCAAATCAGTGTATTCATCAATGTTTTTGTCCGACGCTTTGCGGAACATATCCCAGTCCATGTGATCGAAGCAATCTTGAAGCGTGGAATCCGATTGATCGGACCAGCGTTGAACAGACCTGAGGACCTGCGCTTCCTGTTTTAGTTTCTGTCTATAGGCTGGGAGCAACAAATGGAGTCATGGTCATATTTTCCAAAAGGAGGGCGGGAGAGGGCTTGATTTGCATCGTGGAAGTTAGAATAACAATGATCCAGGGTTTTGCCAGCCAGGGTTGCGCATTCGATATGCTGATAAAATTTAGGGGAGCCTTGTTTTCAGATTAGCCCTGTTAAAATCCCCAGCTACAATAAATGCAGCCTCATGATATGTGGTTTCCAGTTTACATTGAGTCAAATTAAGTTCTCTCTAGGCTGTCGATGTTTCTGCTTGGGGAGGATATATACGACTGTGATTATGATCGAAGAGAATTCTGTTGGTAGATAATGTGGTCGGCATTTGATTGTAAGGAATTCTAGGTCAGGTGAACAAATGGACTTGAGTTCCTGTATGTTGTTATGATCACACCACGTCCCGTTAATCATAAGGCATACACTCCACCCTCCTTCTTACCAGAGAGATGTTTGTTTCTGTCGGCACGATGCGTGAAGAAGCCAGGTGGCTGTACCGACTCTGATGACGTATCCCAAGTGAGCCAGGTTTTCGTGAAACAAAGAACGTTACAGTCTCTGATGTCTCTCTGGAAGGCAACCCTTGCTCGGATTTCGTCTACCTTGTTGTCAAGAGACTGGACATTGGCGAGTAGTATACTTGGGAGCGGTGAGCAATGTGCCCGTCTACGGAGCCTGACCAGAAGACCGCTCCGTCTGCCCCACTGTTGTTTTTTGGTCGCCGGCTGGGATCCGATCCATTGTCCTGGGTGGTGGACCAAACAGAGGATCTACTTTGCGAAAGTCGTATTCCTGGTTGTACTGTTGGTGAGGTGAATTTGCTCTTATATCCAATAGTTCTTCCCGGCTGTATGTAATGAGACTTAAGATTTCCTGGGGTAACAATGTAAAAAAAACTAAATACTGCATAGTTTCCTAAGAACAAAACGAGGCGACCATCTCTGTCAGCGCCGGAAGTATCTACCTGGTTAAATAAAGGTGAAATAAAAAAATATATTAAAAAATACAGTATATCGTTTGGTCATTGTGCTAATACAGAATGAATCGTAGAGCAAGGCCTCAAAAATATTTATATTCCAGAGCTGCGAGAAAAGTTCAATGTATTATTGAAACAATGTTGTGATTGTTTGTTAGAATGCCAACAGGTGTGGTTCCCGTGGGGGAAAGATTCTATTGGGGAAAGGTTGCCGAGGGGGTTCCCATGGAAGCCTAGAAGGGGAGTGAGGTGTGTGTGTGTTTGTGTGTGTGTTTGTGTTTGTGTGTGTGTGTGTGTTTGTGTTTGTGTGCTCAAACACACATGGATGTGGGGGTTTGGAAAAGGAAGTATGTCCATCTGATGAATGGGCATGTGCCTGAACTCAATTTTATAGAGTAATTGTAGTCTCACCCATTCATTTCTAATGACCGGTCATTTTTTAACCGTTAACAACACAGGTGTACAAAAGTTAAATAAAACACCCAAAATGTAATGAAAATCATCAAAATATATTTTGTGTGTTCAGATGCCCTGTGTGGACAAAGTCATGGAACCTTATGACGATCAGATTAAATTAACTACATTTTTCAGAGAGAAAACTTGTAAATCGATCCAATTCGACCAGAACACAACAGGAGGGTTAATGTAACCCGGGACCGGTTTACAAAATGAATGTGAGTATGGAGGTAGTTTGGTGTCAAAAATATACATAAATACATAATGGGTTAATATGTCAAAAATATACATAAATACATAATGGGTTAATGGGTTAATATGTCAAAAATATACATAAATACATAATGGGTTAATGGGTTAATATGTCAAAAATATACATAAATACATAATGGGTTAATATGTCAAAAATATATATATATATATTACCTCATCTATCTTATATCTTCTAGAAATAGAACAGACACTTAAAAACCTTATTCCTTATGATTTAGTTTTGGACTGGTCTGTTTTGCCATCTATGAATGAGTTTTTCAATATGTTTCTATGGTCTCCGGTGGTAAAGGCCACATTCAATATTTTATCCCCCAAAAAAAATATCAGGTATGTAGTAGGTATGCTAGCCTGTAAATAGGTCTGCATCCCCAAATTGGACCCTATTCCTCATAAGGCCCTGGTGAAAAGTAGTGCACAATATAGGGAATAGGGCTCCATCTGGGACACACTATCTAGGGCACATGGCTTCCATGTTGGAAACTGACACCCTGTATGTTTGAGAAGCTGTGTAAAGGTTTCACATTGAAACGTAGGCTACCAATGTAACTGAAAATAAATAATTGGTGAAATCCTGAAAGTACTGATTAAAAACAGAGTGGAAGACAGAAGTGTGAAGGGAAAGTGGACATTGGTTAGTTGAATGGGATTTTAATTAATTGAATTGACAAGGCCAAAGTCACATTACGTCGGAGTCCTTAATAGCACCCTCTTCCCTGGGTCCTTGTCACGTTCTGACCTTAGTTCTGTTATTATATCTTTGTTTTAGTATCGTCAGGGCGTGAGTTGGGTGGGTTGTCTATGTTCGTTTTTCTATAATTTGGGATTTCTGTGTTCGGCCTAGTATGGTTCTCAATCAGAGGCAGCTGTCAATCGTTGTCCCTGATTGAGAATCATACTTAGGTAGCCTGGGTTTCACTTTTTGGGTTGTGGGTGTTTGTTTTCCGTGTGAGTGTTTGGTCCACACGGTACTGTTTTCGGTTTTGTCACGTCATCGTTTGTTGTTTTGTTCGAGTGTTCTATTGTCTTTATTATAAACATGATGGACGCTTACCACGCTGCGCATTGGTACTCCGATCCTTCTCGCTACTCCTCCTCAGTTTATATCTTATTATAAACATGATGGACACTTACCACGCTGCGCATTGGTCCTCCGATCCTTCTCCCTACTCCTCCTCAGAAGAGGAGCACGAGAACCCTTACAGTCTTAATAGCACCCTCTTCCCTGGGTCCTGGTCTAAAGTAGTGCATTATGGGGCAGGGATTCCCACGGATGGTTTTATTTGCCACCCCCCAAATTTGCTCAGTTTTGCTATATATATGCTATATATATATATATATATATATATATATATATATATATATATGTTTTTGTTGTTCTTTGTTGGACATAAAATACTTTAAAAACACCAGGAAATCAGCTCCAATTGATTTCACTTATAGAAATTTGTTCTCAAGTATTCCCACATATGGTAGACACATGATCATATACAAATGTAGTCAGGGTTTGAATTATTTTGTTTTATTCAAATATCATATCTGTTTGAGATTCTTGCGGTCAATTTGCCAATTTGCCCTACCCTCCGCAAACAAGAAAAAAAATCTACCCACGGCTGAATGTAGTTGATGATCCTGTTGTAGGGAATAGGTGGCCATTTGGGATGATCCTGTTGTAGGGAATAGGTGGCCATTTGGGATGATCCTGTTGTAGTGAATAGGTTGACATTTGGGATGATCCTGTTGTAGTGAATAGGTTGACATTTGGGATGATCCTGTTGTAGTGAATAGGTTGACATTTGGGATGATCCTGTTGTAGTGAATAGGTTGACATTTGGGATGATCCTGTTGTAGTGAATAGGTTGACATTTGGGATGATCCTGTTGTAGTGAATAGGTTGACATTTGGGATGATCCTGTTGTAGTGAATAGGTTGACATTTGGGATGATCCTGTTGTAGGGAATAGGTGGCCATTTGGGATGATCCTGTTGTATTGAATAGGTAGACATTTGGGATGATCCTGTTGTAGGGAATAGGTGGCCATTTGGCATGATCCTGTTGTATTGAATAGGTTGACATTTGGGATGATACTGTTGTAGTGAATAGGTTGACATTTGGGATGATCCTGTTGTAGTGAATAGGTTGACATTTGGGATGATACTGTTGTAGTGAATAGGTTGACATTTGGGATGATCCTGTTGTAGGGAATAGGTGGCCATTTGGGATGATCCTGTTGTAGGGAATAGGTGGCCATTTGGGATGATCCTGTTGTAGGGAATAGGTGGCCATTTGGGATGATCCTGTTGTAGGGAATAGGTGGCCATTTGGGATGATCCTGTTGTAGGGAATAGGTGGCCATTTGGGATGATCCTGTTGTAGGGAATAGGTGGCCATTTGGGATGATCCTGTTGTAGGGAATAGGTGGCCATTTGGGATGATCCTGTTGTAGGGAATAGGTGGCCATTTGGGATGATCCTGTTGTAGGGAATAGGTTGACATTTGGGATGATCCTGTTGTAGTGAATAGGTGGCCATTTGGGATGATCCTGATATAGGGAATAGGTTGACATTTGGGATGATCCTGTTGTAGTGAATAGGTTGACATTTGGGATGATCCTGTTGTAGTGAATAGGTTGACATTTGGGATGATCCTGATATAGGGAATAGGTGGCCATTTGGGATGATCCTGTTGTAGTGAATAGGTTGACATTTGGGATGATCCTGTTGTAGTGAATAGGTTGACATTTGGGATGATCCTGTTGTAGTGAATAGGTTGACATTTGGGATGATCCTGATATAGGGAATAGGTTGACATTTGGGATGATCCTGTTGTAGTGAATAGGTTGACATTTGGGATG
The DNA here is from genome assembly GCF_013265735.2 of Oncorhynchus mykiss. Taxonomy (NCBI): domain Eukaryota; kingdom Metazoa; phylum Chordata; class Actinopteri; order Salmoniformes; family Salmonidae; genus Oncorhynchus; species Oncorhynchus mykiss. Next base: position 72,520,281 of record NC_048582.1, read on the forward strand.
ATCCTGTTGTAGTGAATAGGTTGACATTTGGGATGATCCTGTTGTAGTGAATAGGTTGACATTTGGGATGATCCTGTTGTAGTGAATAGGTTGACATTTGGGATGATACTGTTGTAGTGAATAGGTTGACATTTGGGATGATCCTGTTGTAGTGAATAGGTTGACATTTGGGATGATCCTGTTGTAGTGAATAGGTTGACATTTGGGATGATACTGTTGTAGTGAATAGGTTGACATTTGGGATGATACTGTTGTAGTGAATAGGTTGACATTTGGGATGATCCTGTTGTAGTGAATAGGTTGACATTTGGGATGATCCTGTTGTAGTGAATAGGTTGACATTTGGGATGATCCTGTTGTAGTGAATAGGTTGACATTTGGGATGATACTGTTGTAGTGAATAGGTTGACATTTGGGATGATCCTGTTGTAGGGAATAGGTTGACATTTGGGATGATCCTGTTGTAGTGAATAGGTTGACATTTGGGATGATCCTGTTGTAGGGAATAGGTGGCCATTTGGGATGATCCTGTTGTAGGGAATAGGTGGCCATTTGGGATGATCCTGTTGTAGGGAATAGGTTGACATTTGGGATGATCCTGTTGTAGGGAATAGGTTGACATTTGGGATGATCCTGTTGTAGGGAATAGGTGGCCATTTGGGATGATCCTGTTGTAGTGAATAGGTTGACATTTGGGATGATCCTGTTGTAGTGAATAGGTTGACATTTGGGATGATCCTGTTGTAGGGAATAGGTGGCCATTTGGGATGATCCTGATATAGGGAATAGGTTGACATTTGGGATGATCCTGTTGTAGGGAATAGGTGGCCATTTGGGATGATCCTGTTGTATTGAATAGGTTGACATTTGGGATGATACTGTTGTAGTGAATAGGTTGACATTTGGGATGATCCTGTTGTAGTGAATAGGTTGACATTTGGGATGATACTGTTGTAGTGAATAGGTTGACATTTGGGATGATCCTGTTGTAGGGAATAGGTGGCCATTTGGGATGATCCTGTTGTAGGGAATAGGTGGCCATTTGGGATGATCCTGTTGTAGGGAATAGGTGGCCATTTGGGATGATCCTGTTGTAGGGAATAGGTGGCCATTTGGGATGATCCTGTTGTAGGGAATAGGTGGCCATTTGGGATGATCCTGTTGTAGGGAATAGGTGGCCATTTGGGATGATCCTGTTGTAGGGAATAGGTGGCCATTTGGGATGATCCTGTTGTAGGGAATAGGTGGCCATTTGGGATGATCCTGTTGTAGGGAATAGGTTGACATTTGGAATGATCCTGTTGTAGTGAATAGGTGGCCATTTGGGATGATCCTGATATAGGGAATAGGTTGACATTTGGGATGATCCTGTTGTAGTGAATAGGTTGACATTTGGGATGATCCTGTTGTAGTGAATAGGTTGACATTTGGGATGATCCTGATATAGGGAATAGGTGGCCATTTGGGATGATCCTGTTGTAGTGAATAGGTTGACATTTGGGATGATCCTGTTGTAGTGAATAGGTTGACATTTGGGATGATCCTGTTGTAGTGAATAGGTTGACATTTGGGATGATCCTGATATAGGGAATAGGTTGACATTTGGGATGATCCTGTTGTAGTGAATAGGTTGACATTTGGGATGATCCTGTTGTAGTGAATAGGTTGACATTTGGGATGATCCTGTTGTAGTGAATAGGTTGACATTTGGGATGATCCTGTTGTAGTGAATAGGTTGACATTTGGGATGATACTGTTGTAGTGAATAGGTTGACATTTGGGATGATCCTGTTGTAGTGAATAGGTTGACATTTGGGATGATCCTGTTGTAGTGAATAGGTTGACATTTGGGATGATACTGTTGTAGTGAATAGGTTGACATTTGGGATGATACTGTTGTAGTGAATAGGTTGACATTTGGGATGATCCTGTTGTAGTGAATAGGTTGACATTTGGGATGATCCTGTTGTAGTGAATAGGTTGACATTTGGGATGATCCTGTTGTAGTGAATAGGTTGACATTTGGGATGATACTGTTGTAGTGAATAGGTTGACATTTGGGATGATCCTGTTGTAGGGAATAAGTTGACATTTGGGATGATCCTGTTGTAGTGAATAGGTTGACATTTGGGATGATACTGTTGTAGTGAATAGGTTGACATTTGGGATGATCCTGTTGTAGTGAATAGGTTGACATTTGGGATGATACTGTTGTAGTGAATAGGTTGACATTTGGGATGATCCTGTTGTAGGGAATAGGTGGCCATTTGGGATGATCCTGTTGTAGGGAATAGGTGGCCATTTGGGATGATCCTGTTGTAGGGAATAGGTGGCCATTTGGGATGATCCTGTTGTAGGGAATAGGTGGCCATTTGGGATGATCCTGTTGTAGGGAATAGGTGGCCATTTGGGATGATCCTGTTGTAGGGAATAGGTGGCCATTTGGGATGATCCTGTTGTAGGGAATAGGTGGCCATTTGGGATGATCCTGTTGTAGGGAATAGGTGGCCATTTGGGATGATCCTGTTGTAGGGAATAGGTTGACATTTGGGATGATCCTGTTGTAGTGAATAGGTGGCCATTTGGGATGATCCTGATATAGGGAATAGGTTGACATTTGGATGATCCTGTTGTAGTGAATAGGTTGACATTTGGGATGATCCTGTTGTAGTGAATAGGTTGACATTTGGGATGATCCTGATATAGGGAATAGGTGGCCATTTGGGATGATCCTGTTGTAGTGAATAGGTTGACATTTGGGATGATCCTGTTGTAGTGAATAGGTTGACATTTGGGATGATCCTGTTGTAGTGAATAGGTTGACATTTGGGATGATCCTGATATAGGGAATAGGTTGACATTTGGGATGATCCTGTTGTAGTGAATAGGTTGACATTTGGGATGATCCTGTTGTAGTGAATAGGTTGACATTTGGGATGATCCTGTTGTAGTGAATAGGTTGACATTTGGGATGATCCTGTTGTAGTGAATAGGTTGACATCTGGGATGATACTGTTGTAGTGAATAGGTTGACATTTGGGATGATCCTGTTGTAGTGAATAGGTTGACATTTGGGATGATCCTGTTGTAGTGAATAGGTTGACATTTGGGATGATACTGTTGTAGTGAATAGGTTGACATTTGGGATGATACTGTTGTAGTGAATAGGTTGACATTTGGGATGATCCTGTTGTAGTGAATAGGTTGACATTTGGGATGATCCTGTTGTAGTGAATAGGTTGACATTTGGGATGATCCTGTTGTAGTGAATAGGTTGACATTTGGGATGATACTGTTGTAGTGAATAGGTTGACATTTGGGATGATCCTGTTGTAGGGAATAGGTTGACATTTGGGATGATCCTGTTGTAGTGAATAGGTTGACATTTGGGATGATCCTGTTGTAGGGAATAGGTGGCCATTTGGGATGATCCTGTTGTAGGGAATAGGTGGCCATTTTGGGATGATCCTGTTGTAGGGAATAGGTTGACATTTGGGATGATCCTGTTGTAGGGAATAGGTTGACATTTGGGATGATCCTGTTGTAGGGAATAGGTGGCCATTTGGGATGATCCTGTTGTAGTGAATAGGTTGACATTTGGGATGATCCTGTTGTAGTGAATAGGTTGACATTTGGGATGATCCTGTTGTAGGGAATAGGTGGCCATTTGGGATGATCCTGTTGTATTGAATAGGTTGACATTTGGGATGATCCTGTTGTAGGGAATAGGTGGCCATTTGGGATGATCCTGTTGTATTGAATAGGTTGACATTTGGGATGATACTGTTGTAGTGAATAGGTTGACATTTGGGATGATCCTGTTGTAGTGAATAGGTTGACATTTGGGATGATACTGTTGTAGTGAATAGGTTGACATTTGGGATGATCCTGTTGTAGGGAATAGGTGGCCATTTGGGATGATCCTGTTGTAGGGAATAGGTGGCCATTTGGGATGATCCTGTTGTAGTGAATAGGTTGACATTTGGGATGATCCTGTTGTAGTGAATAGGTTGACATTTGGGATGATCCTGATATAGGGAATAGGTGGCCATTTGGGATGATCCTGTTGTAGTGAATAGGTTGACATTTGGGATGATCCTGTTGTAGTGAATAGGTTGACATTTGGGATGATCCTGTTGTAGTGAATAGGTTGACATTTGGGATGATCCTGATATAGGGAATAGGTTGACATTTGGGATGATCCTGTTGTAGTGAATAGGTTGACATTTGGGATGATCCTGTTGTAGTGAATAGGTTGACATTTGGGATGATCCTGTTGTAGTGAATAGGTTGACATTTGGGATGATCCTGTTGTAGTGAATAGGTTGACATTTGGGATGATCCTGTTGTAGTGAATAGGTTGACATTTGGGATGATACTGTTGTAGTGAATAGGTTGACATTTGGGATGATCCTGTTGTAGTGAATAGGTTGACATTTGGGATGATCCTGTTGTAGTGAATAGGTTGACATTTGGGATGATACTGTTGTAGTGAATAGGTTGACATTTGGGATGATACTGTTGTAGTGAATAGGTTGACATTTGGGATGATCCTGTTGTAGTGAATAGGTTGACATTTGGGATGATCCTGTTGTAGTGAATAGGTTGACATTTGGGATGATCCTGTTGTAGTGAATAGGTTGACATTTGGGATGATACTGTTGTAGTGAATAGGTTGACATTTGGGATGATCCTGTTGTAGGGAATAGGTTGACATTTGGGATGATCCTGTTGTAGTGAATAGGTTGACATTTGGGATGATCCTGTTGTAGGGAATAGGTGGCCATTTGGGATGATCCTGTTGTAGGGAATAGGTGGCCATTTGGGATGATCCTGTTGTAGGGAATAGGTTGACATTTGGGATGATCCTGTTGTAGGGAATAGGTTGACATTTGGGATGATCCTGTTGTAGGGAATAGGTGGCCATTTGGGATGATCCTGTTGTAGTGAATAGGTTGACATTTGGGATGATCCTGTTGTAGTGAATAGGTTGACATTTGGGATGATCCTGTTGTAGGGAATAGGTGGCCATTTGGGATGATCCTGATATAGGGAATAGGTTGACATTTGGGATGATCCTGTTGTAGGGAATAGGTGGCCATTTGGGATGATCCTGTTGTATTGAATAGGTTGACATTTGGGATGATACTGTTGTAGTGAATAGGTTGACATTTGGGATGATCCTGTTGTAGTGAATAGGTTGACATTTGGGATGATACTGTTGTAGTGAATAGGTTGACATTTGGGATGATCCTGTTGTAGGGAATAGGTGGCCATTTGGGATGATCCTGTTGTAGGGAATAGGTGGCCATTTGGGATGATCCTGTTGTAGGGAATAGGTGGCCATTTGGGATGATCCTGTTGTAGGGAATAGGTGGCCATTTGGGATGATCCTGTTGTAGGGAATAGGTGGCCATTTGGGATGATCCTGTTGTAGGGAATAGGTGGCCATTTGGGATGATCCTGTTGTAGGGAATAGGTGGCCATTTGGGATGATCCTGTTGTAGGGAATAGGTGGCCATTTGGGATGATCCTGTTGTAGGGAATAGGTTGACATTTGGAATGATCCTGTTGTAGTGAATAGGTGGCCATTTGGGATGATCCTGATATAGGGAATAGGTTGACATTTGGGATGATCCTGTTGTAGTGAATAGGTTGACATTTGGGATGATCCTGTTGTAGTGAATAGGTTGACATTTGGGATGATCCTGATATAGGGAATAGGTGGCCATTTGGGATGATCCTGTTGTAGTGAATAGGTTGACATTTGGGATGATCCTGTTGTAGTGAATAGGTTGACATTTGGGATGATCCTGTTGTAGTGAATAGGTTGACATTTGGGATGATCCTGATATAGGGAATAGGTTGACATTTGGGATGATCCTGTTGTAGTGAATAGGTTGACATTTGGGATGATCCTGTTGTAGTGAATAGGTTGACATTTGGGATGATCCTGTTGTAGTGAATAGGTTGACATTTGGGATGATCCTGTTGTAGTGAATAGGTTGACATTTGGGATGATACTGTTGTAGTGAATAGGTTGACATTTGGGATGATCCTGTTGTAGTGAATAGGTTGACATTTGGGATGATCCTGTTGTAGTGAATAGGTTGACATTTGGGATGATACTGTTGTAGTGAATAGGTTGACATTTGGGATGATACTGTTGTAGTGAATAGGTTGACATTTGGGATGATCCTGTTGTAGTGAATAGGTTGACATTTGGGATGATCCTGTTGTAGTGAATAGGTTGACATTTGGGATGATCCTGTTGTAGTGAATAGGTTGACATTTGGGATGATACTGTTGTAGTGAATAGGTTGACATTTGGGATGATCCTGTTGTAGGGAATAAGTTGACATTTGGGATGATCCTGTTGTAGTGAATAGGTTGACATTTGGGATGATACTGTTGTAGTGAATAGGTTGACATTTGGGATGATCCTGTTGTAGTGAATAGGTTGACATTTGGGATGATACTGTTGTAGTGAATAGGTTGACATTTGGGATGATCCTGTTGTAGGGAATAGGTGGCCATTTGGGATGATCCTGTTGTAGGGAATAGGTGGCCATTTGGGATGATCCTGTTGTAGGGAATAGGTGGCCATTTGGGATGATCCTGTTGTAGGGAATAGGTGGCCATTTGGGATGATCCTGTTGTAGGGAATAGGTGGCCATTTGGGATGATCCTGTTGTAGGGAATAGGTGGCCATTTGGGATGATCCTGTTGTAGGGAATAGGTGGCCATTTGGGATGATCCTGTTGTAGGGAATAGGTGGCCATTTGGGATGATCCTGTTGTAGGGAATAGGTTGACATTTGGGATGATCCTGTTGTAGTGAATAGGTGGCCATTTGGGATGATCCTGATATAGGGAATAGGTTGACATTTGGATGATCCTGTTGTAGTGAATAGGTTGACATTTGGGATGATCCTGTTGTAGTGAATAGGTTGACATTTGGGATGATCCTGATATAGGGAATAGGTGGCCATTTGGGATGATCCTGTTGTAGTGAATAGGTTGACATTTGGGATGATCCTGTTGTAGTGAATAGGTTGACATTTGGGATGATCCTGTTGTAGTGAATAGGTTGACATTTGGGATGATCCTGATATAGGGAATAGGTTGACATTTGGGATGATCCTGTTGTAGTGAATAGGTTGACATTTGGGATGATCCTGTTGTAGTGAATAGGTTGACATTTGGGATGATCCTGTTGTAGTGAATAGGTTGACATTTGGGATGATCCTGTTGTAGTGAATAGGTTGACATCTGGGATGATACTGTTGTAGTGAATAGGTTGACATTTGGGATGATCCTGTTGTAGTGAATAGGTTGACATTTGGGATGATCCTGTTGTAGTGAATAGGTTGACATTTGGGATGATACTGTTGTAGTGAATAGGTTGACATTTGGGATGATACTGTTGTAGTGAATAGGTTGACATTTGGGATGATCCTGTTGTAGTGAATAGGTTGACATTTGGGATGATCCTGTTGTAGTGAATAGGTTGACATTTGGGATGATCCTGTTGTAGTGAATAGGTTGACATTTGGGATGATACTGTTGTAGTGAATAGGTTGACATTTGGGATGATCCTGTTGTAGGGAATAGGTTGACATTTGGGATGATCCTGTTGTAGTGAATAGGTTGACATTTGGGATGATCCTGTTGTAGGGAATAGGTGGCCATTTGGGATGATCCTGTTGTAGGGAATAGGTGGCCATTTTGGGATGATCCTGTTGTAGGGAATAGGTTGACATTTGGGATGATCCTGTTGTAGGGAATAGGTTGACATTTGGGATGATCCTGTTGTAGGGAATAGGTGGCCATTTGGGATGATCCTGTTGTAGTGAATAGGTTGACATTTGGGATGATCCTGTTGTAGTGAATAGGTTGACATTTGGGATGATCCTGTTGTAGGGAATAGGTGGCCATTTGGGATGATCCTGTTGTATTGAATAGGTTGACATTTGGGATGATCCTGTTGTAGGGAATAGGTGGCCATTTGGGATGATCCTGTTGTATTGAATAGGTTGACATTTGGGATGATACTGTTGTAGTGAATAGGTTGACATTTGGGATGATCCTGTTGTAGTGAATAGGTTGACATTTGGGATGATACTGTTGTAGTGAATAGGTTGACATTTGGGATGATCCTGTTGTAGGGAATAGGTGGCCATTTGGGATGATCCTGTTGTAGGGAATAGGTGGCCATTTGGGATGATCCTGTTGTAGGGAATAGGTGGCCATTTGGGATGATCCTGTTGTAGGGAATAGGTGGCCATTTGGGATGATCCTGTTGTAGGGAATAGGTGGCCATTTGGGATGATCCTGTTGTAGGGAATAGGTGGCCATTTGGGATGATCCTGTTGTAGGGAATAGGTGGCCATTTGGGATGATCCTGTTGTAGGGAATAGGTGGCCATTTGGGATGATCCTGTTGTAGGGAATAGGTTGACATTTGGGATGATCCTGTTGTAGTGAATAGGTGGCCATTTGGGATGATCCTGATATAGGGAATAGGTTGACATTTGGGATGATCCTGTTGTAGTGAATAGGTTGACATTTGGGATGATCCTGTTGTAGTGAATAGGTTGACATTTGGGATGATCCTGATATAGGGAATAGGTGGCCATTTGGGATGATCCTGTTGTAGTGAATAGGTTGACATTTGGGATGATCCTGTTGTAGTGAATAGGTTGACATTTGGGATGATCCTGTTGTAGTGAATAGGTTGACATTTGGGATGATACTGTTGTAGTGAATAGGTTGACATTTGGGATGATCCTGTTGTAGTGAATAGGTTGACATTTGGGATGATCCTGTTGTAGTGAATAGGTTGACATTTGGGATGATACTGTTGTAGTGAATAGGTTGACATTTGGGATGATACTGTTGTAGTGAATAGGTTGACATTTGGGATGATCCTGTTGTAGTGAATAGGTTGACATTTGGGATGATCCTGTTGTAGTGAATAGGTTGACATTTGGGATGATCCTGTTGTAGTGAATAGGTTGACATTTGGGATGATCCTGTTGTAGGGAATAGGTGGCCATTTGGGATGATCCTGTTGTAGGGAATAGGTTGACATTTGGGATGATCCTGTTGTAGGGAATAGTGTTGTTAACTTTAATGGGTTACAGAGTTATTGTTTACAGTTAATTCATTGAGCTGTATCTAAAGATATATTCTTTGCAGTTATTCCCATGTGTAATTGTATTAGAATTCGTGTGTTGGATATTGAAAGAACTACATACATAGACTTTCACTAGCAACTTTCCTTTGTATTGTTTTGTAGTATCTAAAGTTGTTAAACGTAACTTAAACAAGTATTACTACTGAAGTAAGCGTTTATTTCAAACCCGACGTCCCGAGCCGTTACTTTGAAGAGAGTTATTCTATTAATAGGTTGCCATTTGGGATGCCGTTTAAGATGAACGCAACGCAATAAGAAGGAAAGGAGTGTTTTGTGGGGAATTTACTAGCCATTCAGACAAGAAAAGGGCCGACCGACATTGTGCACTTTGGTCTTACAACAGAGACTCAATTTGGTGGCTGAGTCTCATTGTCAGAGTTTCTAATTCAACACAGCTCTTATTCCCTTAAAAAAATACACAAAGGAAGGGTATTGATTGCTTTTAAATTGGTGGTTACTGAGGAAGGCTTGACCTTTTGTTAAAGGAAGGAGATAGTAATGAACTGTAGAGTAAGATTACCTGTTCATGCAGTCTGCTTCCACTGTTTTACACGCAGAGTACTAATCATGAGCATATTTTTAACGTGTTACAGATAACATCTATGTTGAGTGTTTTAGCATATCTCACAGCGTGCAATTTGTCGAGATAAAAATACATTAAAAAAAATCTAATTGGGAAAGAAAACTTTAAAATGTATGGCCTATGTTCTGCATCAACTAGTGTATCTACATTGAGGTCATTACTTTGTAATCCCTATCTCATCTCTTTTGTGTCATTGGTCAAGGCAGGGTAGAGAGATTTAATTTGCCAAAGAATGGATTATGTTTTTCAATGCCCAGCTATAGACCTATGTTCCAGATTCAGGTATCCTGTGTGTGTGTGTGTGTGTGTGTGTGTGTATTTATTTTCTCTCCTTCTCCCCTCACAGGTGGCAATCATCATTCCCCAATCAGTCATCAATCTGAAGACACATCTTTCCATTACCCAATCACATCCCCTTTCCATTGGTTTAAAAGTACCTATGGTGCCACCAGTGTTACCACTCTGGGACCTGCCACCAGTCTGACCACTCTGGGACCTATGGTGCCACCAGTCTGACCACTCTGGGACCTATGGTGCCACCAGTCTGACCACACTGGGACCTATGGTGTCTCCAGTCTGACCACTCTGGGACCTATGGTGTCACCAGTCTGACCACTCTGGAACCTGCCACAAGACTGACCACTCTGGGACCTGCCACCAGTCTGACCACTCTGGGACCTATGGTGTCACCAGTCTGACCGCTCTGGGACCTGCCACCAGTCTGACCACTATGGGACCTGCCACCAGTCTGACCACTCTGGGACCTGCCACCAGTCTGACCACTCTGGGACCTATGGTGTCACCAGTCTGACCGCTCTGGGACCTGCCACCAGTCTGACCACTCTGGGACCTGCCACCAGTCTGACCACTCTGGGACCTATGGTGCCACCAGTCTGACCACTCTGGGACCTGCCACCAGTGTGACCACTCTGGGACCTACGGTGCCACCAGTCTGACCACTCTGGGACCTATGGTGCCACCAGTCTGACCGCTCTGGGACCTGTGGTGCCATCAGTCTGACCACTCTGGGACCTGTGGTGCCACCAGTCTGACCACACTGGGACCTATGGTGCCACCAGTCTGACCACTCTGGGACCTGCCACCAGTCTGACCACTCTGGGACCTGCCACCAGTCTGACCACTCTGGGACCTATGGTGCCACCAGTATGACCACTCTGGGACCTGCCACCAGTCTGACCACTCTGGGACCTATGGTGCCACCAGTCTGACCACTCTGGGACCTATGGTGCCACCTGTCTGACCAGTCTGACCGCTCTTGGACCTATGGTGCCACCAGTCTGACCACACTGGGACCTATGGTGCCACCAGTCTGACCACTCTGGGACCTGCCACCAGTCTGACCACTCTGGGACCTGCCACCAGTCTGACCACTCTGGGACCTATGGTGCCACCAGTATGACCACTCTGGGACCTGCCACCAGTCTGACCACTCTGGGACCTATGGTGCCACCAGTCTGACCACTCTGGGACCTATGGTGCCACCCGTCTGACCAGTCAAACCACTCTGGGACCTATGGTGCCACCAGTATGACCACTCTGGGACCTGCCACCAGTCTGACCACTCTGGGACCTATGGTGCCACCAGTCTGACCACTCTGGGACCTATGGTGCCACCCGTCTGACCAGTCAAACCACTCTGGGACCTATGGTGCCACCAGTATGACCACTCTGGGACCTGCCACCAGTCTGACCACTCTGGGACCTATGGTGCCACCAGTCTGACCACTCTGGGACCTACGGTGCCACCAGTCTGTTTGCCTTCAGGCATTTTGAGATGTCTGAATTTATTAACTTCATAGAGGAAACTCATTGTCCAAAGCTGCGACGGCGCAGCTGTAATGGAATGTATCTGCTATCTGTACTTACAGCTAAGACCCCTCCTGTTCCCTGATTAAGAGGTGATGACCACTCCACTCCACTACCATTGTCAACTCTCTCCTGACGTGAACTGAAGCCACAACGTCTCATGTGCCCATTCATCCACTGGCACGTTGACTGTTTACCTTCCAAGCCCTGTACATCAATGTTCCCTCATTACTGTATGTAGAGTCGATCACAATCACGATATTACGCATCCAACATTTAACTCCTTGGACTAACTCATTCTTAGCTCTTTTGTCTAACTGTGTTGCGTTATTGTTTTTTGTCTTGCCCAGTCAAGTCCTGTCCTGCCCTGAAGTCAAGCCTCTGAACACCTCAAACTCATGCCTCATACCCTCATTCAGTCACTGCTGTGATCCCTTCCCAACACTGTAAGTAGCCCTCTCATTCCCATTCCCCATAACGTTGTAATATAAATGTCTTTATGAAATGCTTTAGGTTGAAATAATTAGTCTTTGATGATTATTGAAACACTCTTGTTTCCGTGCCCATACCGTGGGCCTCCCATCCTCCTCATTTTTTTAACGTCACCAGCCTCCACATACATGTACCCTAAATACAAGCCCTTTTTTTATTTGACCTTTATTTAACTCGGCAAGTCAGTTAAGAACAAATTCTTACTTACAATGACGGCCTACCGGGGAACAGTGGGTAAACTGCCTTGTTCAGGGGCAAAACGACAGGTGTTTACCTTGTCAGCTCGGGGGATTCAATCTTGCAACCTTTCAGTTACTAGTCCAACGGTCTAACCACTAAACTACCTGCTCTAACCACTAGGCTACCTGCCTCTAACCGCCAGGCTACCTGCCTCTAACCACTAGACTACCTGCCTCTAACCACCAGGCTACCTGCTCTAACCACTAGACTACCTGCTCTAACAACTAGACAACCTGCTCTAACCACTAGGCTACCTGCTCTAACCACTAGGCTACCTGCTCTAACCACTAGGCTACCTGCCGCCCCAGGCCGTGCGGAAGCAGAGAGCGCATTCTATAAATTGGGTGGCTGGAATTAGGAGGATAGAGTTCAGATTGGGTAAATGGAGGGTGAGGGAGAGCTTTGTATGTGTGTGGTGTAAAACTGCTGTCAAGTTTTTTTTTTGCCTGGTGACAGTTGACGTGCTGGTAGAAATGAAGTAAAACAGATTTCTGCATTAAAATCACCGGCCACTAGGAGCGCTACGTCCGGATGAGCATGTTCTTACTTATGTCCCTGTACAGATGGTTGAGTCTGGTCTTAGTGCATCAGTTTGAGGTGGCAAATAGAGATGGAAATCTGTAGAAACACACTATTAAAGTTATCTTGAGGTATTCTATCTCAGGCAAGCAGATCCCTTAGTCTCCCTTAATATTAGACATCACTGCACTTCTTTCCAGCTGACGGAGAAAAAAAACCAGCTAGATTTATATTTTCCATGTACTTGAATCAGCCACAAATTCAGAGAAAAATAAGACAGTCTCCAGTAATTCCACGTTCGCCAATAGAACGGAGGGTAGAGGCAGTTTATCAACTCTCCAACGTTGTTTTGTCAGATGTCCCGCATGCCGCTCTCTACAACACCGCCTCTTTCCTTTTTCAAGTTTCTGGGGTTTGGGTCCGGTCTGGGATTTGGGTCCGGTCTGGGGTTTGGGTCCGGTCTGGGGTTTGGGTCTGGTCTGGGGTTTGGGTCTGGTCTGGGATTTGGGTCTGGTCTGGGATTTGGGTCTGGTCTGGGATATGGGTCTGGTCTGGGATATGGGTCTGGTCTGGGGTTTGGGTCTGGTCTGGGATTTGGGTCTGGTCTGGGGTTTGGGCCTGGTCTGGGGTTTGGGTCCGGTCTGGGGTTTGGGTACGGTCTGGGGTTTGGGCCTGGTCTGGGGTTTGGGTCCGGTCTGGGATTTGGGTCTGGTCTGGGGTTTGGGCCTGGTCTGGGATTTGGGCCTGGTCTGGGATTTGGGTCTGGTCTGGGGTTTGGGTATGGTCTGGGATTTGGGTACGGTCTGGGATTTGGGCCTGGTCTGGGATTTGGGTCCGGTCTGGGGTTTGGGTACGGTCTGGGATTTGGGCCTGGTCTGGGATTTGGGTCTGGTCTGGGGTTTGGGTACGGTCTGGGATTTGGGTCTGGTCTGGGATTTGGGCCTGGTCTGGGATTTGGGTCTGGTCTGGGATATGGGTCCGGTCTGGGATCGGGGTCCGGTCTGGGATTTGGGCCTGGTCTGGGATTTGGGTCTGGTCTGGGATTTGGGCCTGGTCTGGTATTTGGGCCTGGTCTGGGAATTGGGCCTGGTCTGGTATTTGGGCCTGGTCTGGGATTTGGGCCTGGTCTGGGATTTGGGCCTGGTCTGGGATTTGGGCCTGGTCTGGGATTTGGGTCTGGGATGAGTAGAATGTCCTTTGCCGTCAATGACTTAAAATCCTCATCCAAATCAAGGTGAGTGATCGCTGTTCTGATGTCTAGGAGGTTAGTGATCTCTGTTCTGATGTTCAGGAGGTTAGTGATCGCTGTTCTGATGTCTAGAAGGTGAGTGATCGCTGTTCTGATGTCTAGGAGGTTAGTGATCTCTGTTCTGATGTTCAGGAGGTTAGTGATTGCTGTTCTGATGTCTAGAAGGTTAGTGATCACTGTTCTGATGTCTAGAGGGTTAGTGATCGCTGTTCTGATGTCTAGGAGGTTAGTGATCTCTGTTCTGATGTTCAGGAGGTTAGTGATCGCTGTTCTGATGTCTAGAAGGTGAGTGATCGCTGTTCTGATGTTCAGGAGGTTAGTGATCGCTGTTCTGATGTCTAGAAGGTTAGTGATCGCTGTTCTGATGTCTAGAGGTTTAGTGATCCCCGTTCTGATGTCCAGAAGCTCTTCTCGTCATAGAAAACAAAGACGAAAACACATGTATCAAAAATCCCAAAAGATACGATCAACACAAAAATAGTAATAATGGTCAGGAGCCAATAAAATGGCTGGGGAAGAGCCAATAAGGGAAGAGCCAATAGGGAAGTATTTTCACTGTTAGTCTACACCTGTTGTCTACGAAGCATTTGACAAATAACACTTGATACCTTATGTCTATGAAACCGTTGATGATCCTGACAATATGTACGTTGACCCTGAAGACATCACAGACCTTCAGAGAGACTCTCATTTGACAAGATACGGGATGAGGATGACATCATCACAGACCTTCAGAGAGAGACTCTCATTTGACAAGATACGAGATGAGGATGACATCATCACAGTCCTTCAGAGAGACTCTCGCTGCATAGTGTATAGTATCTCCAAGAGCGAATCAGCACAGAGCCTTGACTGAAGAGAATCAACACATTAGAGGTAATCCTCCAACAAGGATTTCTGGGAAACCTTTGAATTTTGGGACAGTTGCAGAATTTGGTGTTTGCTGATGGTGGTGGAAACCACTGTCTCAGGTGCCACTCCAGAATCTCACATAACTGTTAAATTAGGTTGAGATCTGCTAACTGAAACACACACACACACACACACACACACACACACACACACACACACACACACACATCAAATCAAGTCACACACCGTTTGAACCCACTATGCTCCTTTTGAGACCTCTCTTTCAAACCTTGGGTGACGTCTTGGTTCATTTATGGAGAGCTTTCACACAGCAGGGTTGGCATCAAAGCCAAAGGAATCAAATAATATATACAAATGCTATAGATAGAAGGGAAGTAGTGTGGAAATCTACCAAAACATTATTAGTCAACAACAAATTCAATCCCTTTTAGACAACTTCCTGGACAAAACATTTCACTGTAATAGTGAAGCCCCCCCCATTCACTCTCTACCTCCCTCTCTCTCCCCCTCATCTCTCTCCTTACCTCTCTCTCCCCCTTATCTCTCTCCACCACTCTCTACCTCTCTCTCATCTCTCCTTCCCTCTCTACCTCTCTCTCTCCCCCTCATCTCTCTCCTTCCCTTTCTCTCCCCCTTATCTCTCTCCCCCACTCTCTACCTTCTCTCTCCCCCACTCTCTAACTTCCGGCGCCGACAGAGATGGCCGCCTCGCTTCGCGTTCCTAGGAAACTATGCAGTTTTTTGTTTTTTTATGTGTTATTTCTTACATTAGTACCCCAGCTCATCTTAGGTTTCATTACATACAGTCGAGAAGAACTACTGAATATAAGATCAGCATCAACTCACCATCAGTACTACCAAGAATATGTTTTTCGCGACGCGGATCCTGTGTTCTGCCTTACAAACAGGACAACTGAGTGGATTCCATGCAGCGACCCAAAAAAAAAACAACTCCGAAAAAGAGGGAAACGAGGCGGTCTTCTGGTCAGACTCCGGAGACGGGCACATCGTGCACCACTCCCTAGCATTCTTCTTGCCAATGTCCAGTCTCTTGACAACAAGGTTGATGAAATCCGAGCAAGGGTAGCATTCCAGAGGGACATCAGAGAATGTAACGTTCTTTGCTTCACGGAAACGTGGCTCACTGGAGTGACTCTATCCGAAGCGGTGCAGCCAACGGGTTTCTCCACACATCGCGCAGACAGAAACAAACAACTTTCTGGTAAGAAGAGGGGCGGCGGCGTATGCCTTATGACTAACGTGACATGGTGTGATGAAAGAAACATACAGGAACTCAAATCCTTCTGTTCACCTGATTTAGAATTCCTCATAATCAAATGTAGACCGCATTATCTACCAAGAGAATTCTCTTTGATTATAATCACAGCCGTATACATCCCCCCCCAAGCAGACACATCGATGGCTCTGAACGAACTTTATTTAACTCTTTGCAAACTGGAAACCATTCATCCGGAGGCTGCATTCATTGTAGCTGGGGATTTTAACAAGGCTAATCTGAAAACAAGACTCCCTAAATTTTATCAGCATATCGATTGCGCAACCAGGGGTGGAAAGACCTTGGGTCATTGTTACTCTAACTTCCGCGACGCATATAAGGCCCTGCCCCGCCCCCCTTTCGGAAAAGCTGACCACGACTCCATTTTGTTGATCCCTGCCTACAGACAGAAACTAAAACAAGAGGCTCCCACGCTGAGGTCTGTCCAACGCTGGTCCGACCAAGCTGACTCCACACTCCAAGACTGCTTCCACCACGTGGACTGGGACATGTTTCGTATTGCGTCAGACAACAACATTGACGAATACGCTGATTCGGTGTGTGAGTTCATTAGAACGTGCGTTGAAGATGTCGTTCCCATAGCAACGATTAAAACATTCCCTAACCAGAAACCGTGGATTGATGGCAGCATTCGCGTGAAACTGAAAGCGCGAACCACTGCTTTTAATCAGGGGAAGGTGTCTGGTAACATGACCGAATACAAACAGTGCAGCTATTCCCTCCGCAAGGCTATCAAACAAGCTAAGCGTCAGTACAGAGACAAAGTAGAATCTCAATTCAACGGCTCAGACACAAGAGGCATGTGGCAGGGTCTACAGTCAATCACGGACTACAGGAAGAAATCCAGCCCAGTCACGGACCAGGATGTCCTGCTCCCAGGCAGACTAAACAACTTTTTTGCCCGCTTTGAGGACAATACAGTGCCACTGACACGGCCGGCAACGAAAACATGCGGTCTCTCCTTCACTGCAGCCGAGGTGAGTAAGACATTTAAACGTGTTAACCCTCGCAAGGCTGCAGGCCCAGACGGCATCCCCAGCCGCGCCCTCAGAGCATGCGCAGACCAGCTGGCCGGTGTGTTTACGGACATATTCAATCAATCCCTATACCAGTCTGCTGTTCCCACATGCTTCAAGAGGGCCACCATTGTTCCTGTTCCCAAGAAAGCTAAGGTAACTGAGCTAAACGACTACCGCCCCGTAGCACTCACTTCCGTCATCATGAAGTGCTTTGAGAGACTAGTCAAGGACCATATCACCTCCACCCTACCTGACACCCTAGACCCACTCCAATTTGCTTACCGCCCAAATAGGTCCACAGACGATTCAATCTCAACCACACTGCACACCGCCCTAACCCATCTGGACAAGAGGAATACCTATGTGAGAATGCTGTTCATTGACTACAGCTCGGCATTCAACACCATAGTACCCTCCAAGCTCGTCATCAAGCTCGAGACCCTGGGTCTCGACCCCGCCCTGTGCAACTGGGTACTGGACTTCCTGACGGGCCGCCCCCAGGTGGTGAGGGTAGGCAACAACATCTCCTCCCCGCTGATCCTCAACACTGGGGCCCCACAAGGGTGCGTTCTGAGCCCTCTCCTGTACTCCCTGTTCACCCACGACTGCGTGGCCACGCACGCCTCCAACTCAATCATCAAGTTTGCGGACGACACAACAGTGGTAGGCTTGATTACCAACAACGACGAGACGGCCTACAGGGAGGAGGTGAGGGCCCTCGGAGTGTGGTGTCAGGAAAATAACCTCACACTCAACGTCAACAAAACTAAGGAGATGATTGTGGACTTCAGGAAACAGCAGAGGGAACACCCCTCTATACACATCGATGGAACAGTAGTGGAGAGGGTAGCAAGTTTTAAGTTCCTCGGCATACACATCACAGACAAACTGAATTGGTCCACTCACACAGACAGCATCGTGAAGAAGGCGCAGCAGCGCCTCTTCAACCTCAGGAGGCTGAAGAAATTTGGCTTGTTACCAAAAGCACTCACAAACTTCTACAGATGCACAATCGAGAGCATCCTGGCGGGCTGTATCACCGCCTGGTACGGCAACTGCTCCGCCCTCAACCGTAAGGCTCTCCAGAGGGTGGTGAGGTCTGCACAACGCATCACCGGGGGCAAACTACCTGCCCTCCAGGACACCTACACCACCCGATGTCACAGGAAGGCCATAAAGATCATCAAGGACATCAACCACCCGAGCCACTGCCTGTTCACCCCGCTATCATCCAGAAGGCGAGGTCAGTACAGGTGCATCAAAGCTGGGACCGAGAGACTGAAAAACAGCTTCTATCTCAAGGCCATCAGACTGTTAAACAGCCACCACTAACACTGAGTGGCTGCTGCCAGCACACTGACACTGACTCAACTCCAGCCACTTTAATAATGGGAATTGATGGGAAATGATGTAAATATATCACTAGCCACTTTAAACAATGCTACCTTATATAAATGTTACTTACCCTACATTATTCATCTCATATGCATACGTATATACTGTACTCTATATCATCGACTGTATCCTTATGTAATACATGTATCACTAGCCACTTTAAACTATGCCACTTTGTTTACATACTCATCTCATTTGTACATACTGTACTCGATACCATCTACTGTATCTTGCCTATGCTGCTCTGTACCATCACTCATTCATATATCCTTATGTACATATTCTTTATCCCCTTACACTGTGTACAAGACAGTAGTTTTGGAATTGTTAGTTAGATTACTTGTTGGTTATTACTGCATTGTCGGAACTAGAAGCACAAGCATTTCGCTACACTCGCATTAACATCTGCTAACCATGTGTATGTGACAAATAAAAATTTGATTTGATTTGATCTCTCTCTCTCCCCCTCTCTGCCTCTCTCTCATCTCTGTCCTTCCCTCTCTCTACCTCTCTCTCCCCCTCATCTCTCTCCTTCCTGCTCTCTACCTCTCTCTCTCTCCCCCTCATCTCTCTCCTTTCCACTCTTTACCTCTCTCTCTCCCCCTCATCTCTCTCCTTCCCGCTCTCTACCTCTCTCTCTCTCCCCCTCATCTCTCTAACCCACTCTCTACCTCTCTACCTCTCTTTCATCTCTATCCTTCCCGCTCTCTACCTCTCTCTCCCCCTCATCTCTCTAACCCACTCTCTACCTCTCTACCTCTCTTTCATCTCTCTCCTTCCCGCTCTCTACCTCTCTCTCCCCCTCATCTCTCTCCTTCCCGCTCTCTACCTCTCTCTATCCCCCTCATCTCTCTCCTTTCCACTCTTTACCTCTCTCTCTCCCCCTCATCTCTCTCCTTCCCGCTCTCTACCTCTCTCTCTCTCATCTCTCTCCTTCCCGCTCTCTACCTCTCTCTATCCCCCTCATCTCTCTCCTTTCCACTCTTTACCTCTCTCTCTCCCCCTCATCTCTCTCCTTCCCGCTCTCTACCTCTCTACCTCTCTCTCCCCCTCATCTCTCTCCTTCCTGCTCTCTACCTCTCTCTCTCTCCCCCTCATCTCTCTCCTTTCCACTCTTTACCTCTCTCTCTCCCCCTCATCTCTCTCCTTCCCGCTCTCTACCTCTCTCTCTCTCCCCCTCATCTCTCTAACCCACTCTCTACCTCTCTACCTCTCTTTCATCTCTATCCTTCCCGCTCTCTACCTCTCTCTCCCCCTCATCTCTCTAACCCACTCTCTACCTCTCTACCTCTCTTTCATCTCTCTCCTTCCCGCTCTCTACCTCTCTCTCCCCCTCATCTCTCTCCTTCCCGCTCTCTACCTCTCTCTATCCCCCTCATCTCTCTCCTTTCCACTCTTTACCTCTCTCTCTCCCCCTCATCTCTCTCCTTCCTGCTCTCTACCTCTCTCTCTATCCCCCTCATCTCTCTCCCCCATTCTCTACCTCTCTACCTCTCTTTCATCTCTCTCCTTCCCGCTCTCTACCTCTCTCTCCCCCTCATCTCTCTTCCCCACTCTCTACCTCTCTACCTCTCTTTCATCTCTCTCCTTCCCGCTCTCTACCTCTCTCTCTCCCCCTCATCTCTCTCCTTCCCTCTCTCTACATCTCTCTATGAACGAGAGGGTAGCCCATTTCACTATTAAAACATTTATAACACCTTACCGGCCCTCTAGAGAGATAAAGAACTAAATGTTCCCACTCCCCCCCCCCCTCCCTCTAGAACTTTGGCAGAGAGAACCACGTTAATGGGTTCCCTGACAACTTTACAAAGTGACAACAACGCCCTGGAAATTTAGATAAAAGGGTGGTGTCTGACTGAAGCATAATGATAATTTTTTTTTTTTGCACACTGATAGATTACATAATAGCATCTAATTAACCTCCGGCTATGATGTATCGGCCGATTTGTTTTCCAAGGTTTTCTGTTCTTTTAGACTGTAATGTGCTCTCCGGAGCTTCTTACTCAGAGGGCTAACGTTGTGACTGGAGTCATTTACACACCGGCTAGGAGAGCCCATCACTCAAAACAAGGGCTTAATGACACCTAACACTAGCTCTCCTCGCCAGTTCAGACACCGCGTCGGGAGAATAAGCATCTGACAAATGTCATCTTGAATGCAGCAATCTTTTTTTGGGGGGGGGGGGGGTGCTTCTGGCATTGCAAAGACACCTCGACATTGATAGTTGTCTGGCACTACCTGGCAGGCAGTATAGACCAAGGATCCCTGTTTCAAAACTTTCATGTACATTGTTGATTACTCCATTCCTATATCATGTAATCATGGCTCTGAAGTGGCTGGATTGGTGAGAGCCATTTAGTGAAGACCTAGCTGTGATTGAGGATATAGGAGTGGCATTAAGCCATGCTAACCAAATTTACTTGCTACGTAGGCCTTCGCTACGCTACGTAGGCCTTCGTTATGCTTCGTAGGCCTTCGCTATGCTACGTAGGCCTTCGCTATGCAACGTAGGCCTTCCCTATGCTACGTAGGCCTTCGCTATGCAAAGTAGGCCTTCGCTATGCTACGTAGGCCTTCGCTATGCAAAGTAGGCCTTCGCTATGCAACGTAGGCCTCTGTTACGCTACACAGGCCTCTGTTACGCTATGCAGGCCTACGTTACGCTTGACAGGCCTCCGTTACGCTACACAGGCCTCCGTTACGCTACACAGGCCTCCGTTACGCTACACAGGCCTCCGTTACGCTACACAGGCCTCTGTTACGCTACATAGGCCTCCGTAATGTCCGATTGTTTACTATATTAGCTTGTTCAGCACGCCAATTTTAGAATATAAACACAGAATCACGGAAGACTGTTTAATGAATTCAGTTTATTCTAATTGATGTCTTGTTTTGATCATGGTCTTTTATCACCCTTCATGACAGGCAGAATAATCCATTTCGGGTTCACCAGGATAATATGAGTAATTAATCCAAATTCATGTTAATGCAGAGAGAAAATACGTCTACATGTCACAGAATGCACACATTGCAACCAGTGATCACATGTCACGAAGCCTAGGGATGCATCCTAAATGAGACCCTATCTCCTATATAGTGCACTACTTTGCTCTACGGAAAAGGAGCCATTTGGTTATAGTGTATCTTAACCTGGGTGGTTTGAGCCATGAATGCTGATTGGCTGACAGCCGTTGTATATAAGGCAGTATACCACGGGTGTAACAAAATATGTATTTTACATTGGTAACATGTATTTTAAATCTAATCAAATGTATTTATATAGCCCTTTGTACATCAGCTGATATCTCCAAGTGCTGTACATAAAACCCAGCCAAAACCCCAACAGCAAGCACTGCAGGTGTAGAAGCACGGTGGCTAGGAAAAACTCCCTAGAAAGGCCAAAACCTAGAGGAACCAGGCTATGATGGGTGACCAGTCCTCTTCTGGCGGTGCCTGGTGGAGATTATAAACCTAGAGAGGAACCAGGCTATGAGAGGTGGCAAGTCCTCTTCTGGCTGTGCCGGGTGGAGATTATAAACCTAGAGAGGAACCAGGCTATGAGGGGTGGCCAGTCCTCTTCTGGCTGTGCCTGGTGGAGATTATAAACCTAGAGAGGAACCAGGCTATGAGGGGTGGCCAGTCCTCTTCTGGCTGTGCCTGGTGGAGATTATAAACCTAGAGAGGAACCAGGCTATGAGGGGTGGCCAGTCCTCTTCTGGCTGTGCCTGGTGGAGATTATAAACCTAGAGAGGAACCAGGCTATGAGGGGTGGCCAGTCCTCTTCTTCTTCTCTTCTGCCAGAACATTGCTTTTACATTGCTCTAATTAATTACTTTGGAACCAGTTTATAATAGCAACAAGGAACCTCAAGGGGTATGTGGTATGGGGCCAGTAAACCAGGGCTAAGGGCTGTATCAAGGCACCCAGCGTTGCTTCGTGCATAAGAACAGTCGTTAGCCGTGGTATATTGGTCATATCTCGGGCCTTGTTGCTAAACTCTACCACATCATCAGACACTATAATACCTGATGGTTATAGTGTATTATACCTCATCATAATATGGTATCTAACTGTTAGCTAAACAAACACTAACTGTATGGTATCTAACGCTAAACAAACACTAACTGTATGTTATCTAACTGTTAGCTAAACAAACACTAACTGTATGGTATTTAACTGTTAGCTAAACAAACACTAACTGTATGGTATCTAACTGTTAGCTAAACAAACACTAACTGTATGGTATCTAACTGTTAGCTAAACAAACACTAACTGTATGGTATCTAACTGTTAGCTAAACAAACACTAACTGTATGGTATCTAACGTTAAACAAACACTAACTGTTTGGTATCTAACTGTTAGCTAAACAAACACTAACTGTTTGGTATCTAACTGTTAGCTAAACAAACACTAACTGTATGGTATCTAACTGTTAGCTAAACAAACACTAACTGTATGGTATCTAACGTTAAACAAACACTAACTGTATGGTATCTAACTGTTAGCTAAACAAACACTAACTGTATGGTATCTAACTGTTAGCTAAACAAACACTAACTGTATGGTATCTAACTGTTAGCTAAACAAACACTAACTGTATGGTATCTAACTGTTAGCTAAACAAACACTAACTGTATGGTATCTAACGTTAAACAAACACTAACTGTATGGTATCTAACTGTTAGCTAAACAAACACTAACTGTTTGGTATCTAACATTAAACAAACACTAACTGTATGGTATCTAACTGTTAGCTAAACAAACACTAACTGTATGGTATCTAACATTAAACAAACACTAACTGTATGGTATCTAATTGTTAGCTAAACAAACACATCAATTTATAGCCATTCATCTAAAATAATTCAAAGATTTTAAACAAAAAATATTTTTGTTTGTCATAGATGGACAATATAAATGTGAGATGAACACGAGTCTCTAACGAGTTCAGGAAACTCTTCAGAACAGGAAACCTAGCTCTGTGAGACGTTCACAGCGACGAGGGAAAGATGTTTTAATCAAGACACGTTTAGAAAATAAACATGCACATATGCAAATATGTATTTTACAATACTAAGCAAGTTGAAATCTTACAGTTAGTCATTTTAAAATTTGATTTATACTGTATCTAGAACACACATGCCATTTCAAAACTCATTCATACAGTTTAGTTGAATACAGAATACATCACGTGAATGTTTCATATGTGTATCACATTTGTACTGTGTGCCGGAGCTTGGTGTCCTCAGAAGTGGCGACACCTCAGCAATGTATAACTATTTTTACCAGAAAGATGAGATTTTAAATCTTTCATGGAGTATGCACAATTACTGCGTGCTCCCGGACACGCTCCTCCACCCCTATACCCGGGGTACCTGCTCCTGCTGACTCCATAAGTTTGGTCCGGTATTCTGTAATGGGTGCGTACTGACCGCAGAGAAGTCAGGCGCAGGAGAGCAAAGACTGTGTTACAACGGCACAGTTTACAAATCACTGTGAACAAAAAAATTATAAATACAATGGGACGAAACCCTTCGCACGCCAGACATAACGGGCACAAACTCTTACAATCAACAATACCGGACAAGGACATGAGGGGGAACAGAGGGTTAAATACACAACATGTAATTGATGGGATTGAAACCAGGTGTGATGGTAGACGAGACAAAACAAATGGAAAATGAAAGGCGATGGCTAGAAGATAAGATCAACACATAGGCCGCTAACATGTAAAATGACCTAGAATTGCATGAAATATTTATAAAAGGCTAATTTTTCCTCTGACCTGCAAACACGATGATAGATTCACGCAATGCTTCGACTATAAAGAATATCTTTCCACGCCCTACTCTTGTCCACGTTGGTTTGCGAACCCACAACTTTCTGTCCCGCAGCCCCCTGTCCTCTATCGGCATCCCTGTGTTGCCATGTAATAGTTATAAGCACAAAGAACAGCTTCTAAAACTACATATCTAAGGCTCTGGTCTGTCCTAGAAGTAGTGAGGGCAACGGTAGACATGTTCTCTGCTTTCCACTTTGTGTTTTTAATTATTCTTTGGGGTAAAGGGGAGGCCCACTTGTTTGTTTTTTTCAAGCGTTCAGGGAGGGTTTAGGCCAAGCATATTCTGCTGAAGGGGAGGGCAATCCATTTTCATTTCAGAGAGGTTTGTCTATTCTCAAAATACACTCCCTTAGCTAACTAGATCCCCCCTCTTAAGGATTACAGTTTTTCTCAATTGCTAAAACACTAAAACTCATTGGCTGAACAAAGTTCTCAGTTGCCTGGACTCATTTAGCTAATTATGCAGTCTGTTGTCAATACCTTAAACCATTTCACATTATAAAACACAATTGGCAGATCTCACTTAGACTTTTCAGCAAAACTCTTAAACACATTCTCATTCTCAAAACACATTCTGCACTCTAATGCACATGTCATTCATACTGGTAAACACAAGTGGCAACAATCAAATACAAATAGAGAACATATGTCATTGATTGAACACAACCACTCAAAATGGATTTAACCTGTTTCAAATGATGCGACACAACCAATATAAGCCAGTTCAGAGAGCAAACAGGTTGTTGAAGGTGGGAAGGAGAAAGTCTGAGAATGGATACTGTTTCACACTTAGCCTTAATGGATACTGTAGTACAGTGCATTGTAGGCTGTATGCTGTACACTGGATGAATTGTGTGGCCCTGAACATTGTGCTTTCCATTTATTAACAGTACCGACTGCTCAATAGATTTTGACTGGTTGCAGGTTCATATCAGCAAAGAACAAGAGTTACAGTATCACAGAGACAAAGGACAAGTTTGTAAGATGCAGGGTGAAGTACTGTAAAAATAGGGGTACGAGGAGGAGGAAGAACAGAAAACAAAATTGCAAAGAGCAAATCAGAGGAGTAATTTCTGATCAATTTTGAGCTACTGTGATAGAACATGTTTTCGTTCATCAAAAGACAATGACGGAAAAATATGAATATTTATTTAGATTAAAAATGTACTTCTCCCTGAGAATTGTACGTTTCGAACAATGTGTTTTCTATATTTCGGTGTATTGTTTACTGACTGCTTGAGAGTGTATATCATTTTGA
Source organism: Oncorhynchus mykiss (assembly GCF_013265735.2). Classification (NCBI taxonomy): domain Eukaryota; kingdom Metazoa; phylum Chordata; class Actinopteri; order Salmoniformes; family Salmonidae; genus Oncorhynchus; species Oncorhynchus mykiss. The sequence goes on from NC_048582.1 coordinate 72,546,073, forward strand.
TCACTTTGTTTATGATTTGAGAGCAGTGTTTGATTATGAACACAGGTAAAACTGTTTTTAGTTAGAGGTTATGTAAATAGTGCTTGAAGATGAGGTTTTGTGTTTAATGTTTTCAGGAAATGGAGCAAGGTTTCAGAAAATGTGTTTTAGCAATTTAGAAAAACTGTAAGTTAGAGAGAGAGAGAGAGAGAGAGAGCTCTAGTGTGATTAGTGGTAGTCTACATTATATCAGACAGCTCTAGTGTGATTAGTGGTAGTCTACATTATATCAGACAGCTCTAGTGTGATTAGTGGTAGTCTACATTATATCAGACAGCTCTAGTGTGATTAGTGGTAGTCTACATTATATCAGACAGCTCTAGTGTGATTAGTGGTAGTCTACATTATATCAGACTCTTAGATTCACTTCCATCATTGTTCTGTAGCTGATTTTCATGCTCAATTTCATCTTAAATTATTTATGTTTGATTGTATTTTTTGTGTTTTAACAATGATTACAGAGAAAAAGCACTGTATACTGTATACAAGGACAGAGCCACTGTAGTAGGGATGTCCTCAACCCTTTAGTTCCCTCTCTGTCACATTTACCAGTGACATGACTATTCTCATTCTTCACCCGAGAGAGAACGCAACCATCCACAGTGATCACATTAATTTAGCGCGATGATGTCTGTAAAGCCATCTCTTTCTATTACCTTATCATTTCAACCTACTTAGAGCTGTTGCATAGTAATGGCATGGAGACCATCTCCCGCCCTCTCTCCATGTCTCTCTCTCCATGTCTCTTTCTCTCTCTCTCTCTCTCTCTCTCTCTCTCTCTCTCTCTCTCTCTCTCTCTCTCTCCATGTCTCTCTCTCTCTGTGTCTCTTTCTCTCTCTCTCTCTCTCTCTCTCTCTCTCTCTCTCTCTCACTCCATGTCTCTCTCTCTCCATGTATCTCTCTCCATGTCTCTCTCTCCATGTCTCTTTCTCTATCTGTCTCTTTCTCTCTCTCTCTCCATGTCTCTCTCTCTCCCCATTTCTCTCTCTCCCCATTTCTCTCTCTCCATCTCTCTCTTTCTCCATCTCTCTCTCTCTCCATCTCCATCTCTCTCTCCATGTTTCTCGCTCTATTTCCATCTCTCTCTCTCTCTCCCCATCTCTCTCTCCATCTCTCTCTCTCCACATCTTTCTCCCCACATCTCAATTCAATTCAATTCAAGGGCTTTATTGGCATGGGAAACATGTGTTAACATTGCCAAAGCAAGTGAGGTAGATAATATATAAAGTGAAAATATCTCTCTCTCTCCACATCTCTCTGCCCATCTCTCTCTCTCTCCACATCTCTCTCTCTCCCCATCTCTCTCTCTCTCCACATCTGTCTCTCTCTCCATCTCTCTCTCTCTCCCCATTTCTCTCTCTCCACATCTCTCTCTCTTTCTCCATCTCTATCTCTCTCCATCTCTCTCCCCATTTCTCTCTCTCTCTATCCATCTCTCTCTCTCCATCTCTCTCTCTCTCTCCCCATTTCTCTCTCCATCTCTCTCTCCATCTCTCTCTCTCTCTCTCCATCTATTTCTCTCGCCATGTCTCTCTCTCTCTCTCTCTTTATCTCTCTCTGTCTCCATGTCTCTCTGTCTCCATGTCTCTCTGTCTCTGTCTCTCTCTATCCATGTCTCTCTCCGTCTCTCTCTATCCATGTCTCTCTCCATGTCTCTCTCTCTCTCTCCATGTCTCTCTCTCTCTCTCTCTCCATGTCTCTCTCTCTCCATGTCTCTCTCTCTCAATCTCTCTCTCTCCATGTCTCTCTCTCTCTCTCCGTGTCTCTCTCTCTCTCTCTCTCTCTCTCTCCATCTCTCTCTCCATGTCTCTCTCATTCTCCATGTCTCTCTCTCTCTCTCTCTCCATGTCTCTCTCTCTCTCTCGCCATCTCTCTTTCTCCCATCTCTCTCTCTCCATGTCTCTCTCTCTCCATGTCTCTCTCTCTCTCCATGTCTCTCTCTCTCTCCATGTCTCTCTCAACTCAATTCATTACTTACATTGTCAAAGTATACATATCGAAAAATATTGAAAAATAAAATATATACAGTATACAGTTACAATGGTATTTGTTCTTCACTGGTTCACTGGTATCCATGTCTCTCTCCGTCTCTCTCTATCCATGTCTCTCTCCATGTCTCTCTCTCTCTCCATGTCTCTCTCTATCTCTCTCTCTCCATGTCTCTCTCTCTCCATGTCTCTCTCTCTCTCTCTCTCTCTCTCTCTCCATGTCTCTCTCTCTCTCTCGCCATCTCTCGTTCTCCCATCTCTCTCTCTCCATGTCTCTCTCTCTCCATGTCTCTCTCTCTCTCCATGTCTCTCTCTCTCTCCATGTCTCTCTCAACTCAATTCATTACTTACATTGTCAAAGTATACATATCGAAAAATATTGAAAAATAAAATATATACAGTATACAGTTACAATGGTATTTGTTCTTCACTGGTTCACTGGTATCCATGTCTCTCTCCGTCTCTCTCTATCCATGTCTCTCTCCATGTCTCTCTCTCTCTCCATGTCTCTCTCTATCTCTCTCTCTCCATGTCTCTCTCTCTCCATGTCTCTCTCTCTCTCTCTCTCTCTCTCCATCTCTCTCTCTCTCTCTCGCCATCTCTCGTTCTCCCATCTCTCTCTCTCCATGTCTCTCTCTCTCCATGTCTCTCTCTCTCTCCATGTCTCTCTCAACTCAATTCATTACTTACATTGTCAAAGTATACATATCGAAAAATATTGAAAAATAAAATATATACAGTATACAGTTACAATGGTATTTGTTCTTCACTGGTTGCCCTTTTCTCGTGGCAACAGGTACACTGTGGTATTTCACCCAGTAGATATGGGAGTTTATCAAAATTGGGTTTGTTTTCGAATTCTTTGTGGATCTGTGTAATCTGAGGAAAATATGTGTCTCTAATATGGTCATACATTGGACAGAGGTTAGGAAGTGCAGCTCAGTTTCCACCTCATTTTGTTGGCAGTGTGCACGTAGCCTGTCTTCTCTTGAGAGCCATGTCTCTCAAGACCTTTCTCAATGGCAAGGCTATGCTCACTGAGTCTGTACGTAGTCAAAGCTTTCCTTAAGTTGGGGTCAGTCACGGTGGTCAGGTCTTCTGCCACTGTGTACTCTATGTTTACGGCCAAATTGCATTCTAATTTGCTCTGTTTTTTTGTTAATTCTTTCCAATGTGTCAGGTAATTATCTTGTTGTTCTCTCGTGATTTGATTGGGTCTAATTGTGCTGCTGTCCTGGGGCTCTGTGGGGTGTGTTTGTGTTTGTGAACAGAGCCCCAGGACCAGCTTGCTTATGGGACTCTTCTCTAGGTTCATCTGTCTGTAGGTATTGGCTTTGTTATGGAAGGTTTGGGAATTGCTTCCTTTTAGGTGGTTATAGAATTTAAGGGCTCTTTTCTGGATTTTCATAATTAGTGGGTATCGGCCTAACTCTGCTCTGCATGCATTATTTGGTGTTCTACGTTGTACACAGAGGATATTTTTGCAGAATTCTGCATGCAGAGTCTCAATTTGGTGTTTGTCACATTTTGTGAAGTCTTGGTTGGTGAGCGGACCCCAGACCTCACAACAGTAAAGGGCAATGGGCTCTATGACTGATTCAAGTATTTTTTGCCAGATCCTAATTTGGTATGTTGAAATGTATGTTCCTTTTGATGGCATAGAATGCCCTTCTTGCCTTGTCTCTCAGATCGTTCACAGCTTTGTGGAAGTTACCTGTGGCGCTGATGTTTAGGCCAAGGTATGTATAGTTGTTTTGTGTGCTCTAGGGCAATGGCATCTAGATGGAATTTGTATTTGTGGTCCCGGGGACTGGACCTTTTTTGGAACACCATTATTTTGGTCTTACTGAGATTTACTGTCAGGGCCCAGGTCTGGCAGAATCTGTGCAGAAGATCTAGGTGCTGCTGTAGGCCCTCCTTGGTTGGTGACAGATCTAGGTGCTGCTGTAGGCCCTCCTTGGTTGGTGACAGATCTAGGTGCTGCTGTAGGCCCTCCTTGGTTGGTGAAAGCAGAAGAAGCACCAGATCATCAGCAAACATTTGACTTCAGATTCTGTTTGAAGAAATTGGTGTGTTTTTTGCCAATTTTAACTGTACACTTTTTGTGTACATGGATTTTATAATGTCGTATGTTTTACCCCCAACAACACTTTCCATCAGTTTGTATAGCAGACCCTCAGGCCAAATTGAATCGAAGGCTTTTTTGGAATCAACAAAGCATGAGAAGACTTTGCCTTTGTTTTGGTTTGTTTGGTTGTCAATTATGGTGTGCAGGGTGAATACGTGGTCTGTTGTACGATAATTTTGTAAAAAGACAATTTGACATTTGCTCAGTACATTGTTTTCATTGAGGAAATGTACGAGTCTGCTGTTAACGATAATGCAGAGGATTTTCCCAAGGTTACTGTTGACATATATCCCACGGTAGTTATTGGGGTCAAATTTGTCTACACTTTTGTGGATTGGGATGATCAGTCCTTGCTTCCAAATATTGGGGAAGATGCCAGAGCTAAGGATGATGTTAAAGAGTTTTAGTATAGCCAATTGGAATTTGTTGTCTGTATATTTGATCATTTCATTGAGGATACCCTCAACACCACAGGCCTTTTTGGGTTGGAGGGTTTTTATTTTGTCCTGTAACTCATTCAATGTAATTGGAGAATCCAGTGGGTTTTGGTAGTCTTTAATAGTTGATTCTAAGATTTGTATTTGATCATGTATATGTTTTTGCTCTTTATTCTTTGTTATAGGGCCAAAAAGATTGGAGAAGTGGTTTACTCATACATCTCCTTCTTGGATAGATAATTATTTGTGTTGTTGTTTGTTTAGTGTTTTCCAATTTTCACATATTCTCCCTCTCTCCATGTCTCTCCCTCCATGTCTCTCCCGCCATGTCACTCTCCATGTCTCTCTCTCTCTCTCCATGTCTCTCTTTCTCCATCTCATTCTCATAACTCCACTCCGATCTGTGTTTCGTCCAACACAGCACACAATTATTTATATATATGCACCACCCATAGAGCTCTGGTCAAAAGTAGTGCACTATATAGTGTATAGAGTGCCAATTGGGACGCAATTCATCTCTCTCGTTAAAGTGTGCATAGCATCTACCCCGCTGCTAAGCAGAGCTAATGCAGCTAGATACTGTGTCGAGCCACATAACCATCCCTGTTGGACACACAGAGACAGAGACAGCCGTAATAGTTCCTAATGCTCCTTCATGAAACTTGAGCTTTATGGATCAGTTGGTAGACAGGAGAAAATACAAATAGTCTGTATGGATCTGCAATAATTATTGTCAGAAATGTTTATTATAGGCTATGTCTATGTAAGGGTAATGTTAGGAAGAATTTTCTCACACATAATAATTATTTCTTGATCACCGATGAATAACTGGCATTATTCCAATTCCAGTAATGTTTCCCATTGATTACTGACTGCTCAGTTTGACTGTGTGGTATAATGAATTTATTATCCCACTGTCGTGCTCCTCTCAATCTCGGCATCATGCTCTGTCTCGCTCTGTCTCTCTCTTTATGTCCCTCTCTCACTCCTTACTTCTATCCTCTCTCTCTCTCTCTCTCTCTCTCTCTCTCCTTACATCTCTCTCCCCTCTCTCTCTCCTTACATCTCTCTCCCCTCTCTCTCCTTACATCTCTTTCCTCTCTCTCTCTGCTTACATCTCTCTCCCCTCTCCCTCTCCTTACATCTCTCTCCTCTCTCTCTCCTTACATCTCTCTCCCCTCTCCCTCTCCTTACATCTCTCTCCTCTCTCTCTCTCCTTACATCTCTCTTACATCTCTCTCCTCTCTGTCTCTCCTTACGTTTCTCTCCTTACATCTCTCTCCTTATATCTCTCCTCTGTCCTTACATCTCTCTCCCCTTTCTCTCTCCTCACATCTCTCTCCTCTCTCTCTCTCCTTACATCTCTCTCCTCTCTCTCTCCTTACATCTCTCTCCTCTCTCTCTCTCCTTACATCTCTTACATCTCTCTCCTCTCTGTCTCTCCTTACGTTTCTCTCCTTACATCTCTCTCCTTATATCTCTCCTCTGTCCTTACATCTCTCTCCCCTTTCTCTCTCCTCACATCTCTCTCCTCTCTCTCTCTCCTTACATCTCTCTCCTCTCTCTCTCCTTACATCTCTCTCCTCTCTCTCTCTCCTTACATCTCTTACATCTCTCTCCTCTCTGTCTCTCCTTACGTTTCTCTCCTTACATCTCTCTCCTTATATCTCTCCTCTGTCCTTACATCTCTCTCCCCTTTCTCTCTCCTCACATCTCTCTCCTCTCTCTCTCCTTACATCTCTCCTCTCTCTCTCCTTACATCTCTCTTACATCTCTCTCCTCTCTCTCTCTCCTTACATCTCTCTCCTCTCTCTCTCTCCTTACATCTCTCTCCTCTCTTTCTCTCCTTACATCTCTCTCCTCTCTCTGTCTATCTTTACGTCTCTCTCCTTACATCTCTCTCCTTAGGTCTCTCTCCTCTCTCTCCTTACGTCTCTCTCCTTACTTCTCTCCTCTCTCTCTCTCTCTCTGTCTCTGTATGTATCTCTCTGTCCTAACATCTCACTCTCAGGTAGTCTAGTGGTTAGAAAGGAGGGGTGGCAGGTAGTCTAGTGGTTAGAGTGGAGGGGCGTCAGGTAGTCTAGTGGTTAGAGTGGAGGGGTGGCAGGGTAGCCTAGTGGTTAGAGTGGAGGGGCGGCAGGTAGTCTAGTGGTTAGAGTGTAGGGGCGGCAGGTAGTCTAGTGGTTAGAGTGGAGGGGCGGCAGGTAGTCTAGTGGTTAGAGTGTAGGGGCGGCAGGTAGTCTAGTGGTTAGAGTGTAGGGGCGGCAGGTAGTCTAGTGGTTAGAGTGGAGGGGCGGCAGGTAGCCTAGTGGTTAGAGTGTAGAGGCGGCAGGTAGTCTAGTGGTTAGAGTGGAGGGGCGGCAGGTAGCCTAATGGTTAGAGTGTAGGGGCGGCAGGTAGCCTAGTGGTTAGAGTGTAGAGGCGGCAGGTAGTCTAGTGGTTAGAGTGGAGGGGCGGCAGGTAGCCTAGTGGTTAGAGTGGAGGGGCGGCAGGTATCCTAGTGGTTAGAGTGTAGAGGAGGCAGGTAGTCTAGTGGTTAGAGTGTAGAGGAGGCAGGTAGTCTAGTGGTTAGAGTGGAGGGGCGGCAGGTAGCCTAGTGGTTAGAGTGGCGGGGCGGCAGGTATCCTAGTGGTTAGAGTGGAGGGGCGGCAGGGTAGTCTAGTGGTTAAAGTTGAGGGGCGGCAGAGTAGTGTAGTGGTTAGAGTGTTGGGCCGGTAACCGAAAGGTTGCTAGTTCGAATCCCCGAGCTGTCGTTCCTCCCCCTGAACAAGGCAGTTAACCCACTGTTCCTAGGCTGCCGTTGTAAATAAGATTTTTTTATTTTAACTGACTTGCCTAGTTAACCTGTCTACGATACTGGTTCCCAATTGGGGATCAACCCTCCCACGTTCAGCTGAAACGGTGGCGCATGGAACGCAAAAATATTCTTAAAATATTTAACCTCCACACATTAACAAGTCCAATAGCTCAAATGAAATATAAACACCTTGTTCATCTAGCCAGCAAGTCAGATTTCTAAAATGTTTTACGGCGAAAACATAGCACATATATATGTAAAACCACCACCAGACACAGCTCATTTCAATAGCCAAAACATGCAATCAACAAACGCAGGATTAAAAAATAAATCGCGCACTAACCTTTTGAAAATCTTCATCAGATGACAGTAATATGACATATTACACAGTACATATTTTTTTTTTTCAATAATATGCCATTTATATCCATAAATGTCCATTTACAGTGAGTTCACCTTCAGAAATTACTCAAAAATGCCCGCAGGAAATCTATGTAGCGCGGCAAGATAACGTAAATAGACATCATAAACTTTGACTAAATATACATGTTCTACATATAGTTAGAAAGATACACTGCTTCTTTATGCAACCGCTGTGTTAGATTTATTTTTAACGTTACAGAAATCGCACACTATTCCATATGCTGAGACAGCGCTCAGTTCCAAGCTACATTTCCACGTAATGTTGGAGTCAACAGAAACACAGATTTAAGCATAAATATTCCCTTACCTTCGATGGTCTTCGTTCAGAATGTTCTGGAAGGCTTCATACTTACCCAATACATCGTTTGGTTTCAAGTCTTGCGTCTTTGTATTAGCTACTGCTAATAACATCAGCTGAAATGCACCCAAAACGTCCTCTGGTCCGGAAAAGTTGCGCATCAAAACTTCAAAATTACATATTATATGTCGACTAAACAGGTCAAACTAAGTGCAGAAGCAAGCTTTATGATGTTTTAGACACGCAAAACAAACTTCAATTCAATCGGCCATCGTCTGCTCTTCTCTTGAGTGCTGGAACAAAGGAATGGCTGGGACCAATTCGCGCCCATACGCACAGCCTAATCTCTCGTGGCACGCACTAATTTCACTCCCATAGGGTCAAAGGATTCAAAGCTCTAATGAAAGAGGACATCTAGCGGAAGAGATAGAAAGTGTCCCCAGAATCATAACTGGTTGGGAAGGGTGGGGGCCATGACGTCAAAGTTGCTCCAACTTTCATGGCCACAAAAACTAGTTTGGAAGAATGCCTGCCCTGTGACTTCTGCTATACTTACAGACATAAATCCAACGGTTTTAGAATCTTTAGAGTGTTTTCTATCCAATAATAATTTTTATTTGCATATATTAGCAATTTTTGACAGATTTTTTTTGTCTGTCTGCCATATTTTGATTCATCCTGAAATTTGCATAAACAATCTAAAGATTAGTTAAAGATTAGTATTATACAACATCTGATAACGTGAACAGAACCAGAACCACTATGTATTTAATATCAATATAAACAGAACCTCGACCACTAGATGAGGTTTATATAGAGGACCACGAGAGGACCACTAGATGACCACTAGATGATCACTAGAGGACCACGAGAGGACCACGAGAGGATCATTGTTACTGTTAAGAAAGCTTAATGAGCTACATATTTAGTTATTATAAACATCAATGAGCTAGTTACTATAAACATCAATGAGCTAGTTATTATAAACATCAATGAGCTAGTTACTATAAACTTCAATGAGCTAGTTATTATAAACATCAATGAGCTAGTTACTATAAACATCAATGCGCTAGTTACTATAAACATCAATGAGCTAGTTATTATAAACATCAATGAGCTAGTTACTATAAACATCAATGAGCTAGTTACTATAAACATCAATGAGCTAGTTATTATAAACATCAATGAGCTAGTTACTATAAACATCAATGAGCTAGTTACTATAAACATCAATGAGCTAGTTATTATAAACATCAATGAGCTAGTTATTATAAACATCAATGAGCTAGTTACTATAAACATCAATGAGCTAGTTATTATAAACATCAATGAGCTAGTTAATATAAACATCAATGAGCTAGTTATTATAAACATCAATGAGCTAGTTACTATAAACATCAATGAGCTAGTTACTATAAATACATTAATGAGATAGTTACTATAAACATCAATGAGATAGTTATTATAAACATCAATGAGCTAGTTATTATTAACATCAATGAGATAGTTATTATAAACATCAATGAGATAGTTACTATAAACATCAATGAGCTAGTTACTATAAACATCAATGAGCTAGTTATTATAAACATCAATGAGCTAGTTATTATAAACATCAATGAGCAAGTTATTATAAACATCAATGAGCAAGTTATAATAAACATCAATGAGCTAGTTATTATAAACATCAATGAGCTAGTTAATATAAACATCAATGAGCTAGTTATTATAAACATCAATGAGCTAGTTATTATAAACATCAATGAGCTAGTTAATATAAACATCAATGAGCTAGTTATTATAAACATCAATGAGCTAGTTAATATAAACATCAATGAGCTAGTTATTATAAACATCAATGAGCTAGTTATTATAAACATCAATGAGATAGTTATTATAACCATCCATTTAAAAGATATCAGGGTGAGAAGAACTAGCGTATCATGAACTACTGATTCGGTTTAAAATTATATTTGGCGCTAAAGAGATTGTGAAATGTGTTCGGTTGATAACACAACCAAATATCAACATTTGAAGGAAACGTATATTCTGCTTGGATAGTTCCTTCTGGGCCACTGAGTCTGGCTTTAATTCCACTTGCCAACAAATAAATAATTAATATGGTGGATTCACTTCTCCATCTCAACCAAAAAAACTAAGTTCAAGAATAGGACCACATTTTTTTTTTAAAACTGTTTGATTTGATATAAACCTATACTTACATTTAGATGTTTGGTTGAGACGGAGTCGTACATCCAACATATTTATTATTACCTTGTAGATTCCATTTGAAATCAACCAACTATATACCTGTATATACATCTAGTGTCATTTTCTAGTTGAATCCTGGGCTGAATTTGGTTACCATAGTGACATAATCTTGTGGACGACCGGTTACCCTCAAAACTCACCATGTCACTTCTGTTCTCTGTTCTCTGAGAATCTCCTTTAGTTTTCCTGCTCACTGTGTCACCTCTGTTCTCTGTTCTCTGTGAATCTCCTTTAGTGTTCCTGCTCACTGTGTCACCTCTGTTCTCTGTTCTCTGAGAATCTCCTTTAGTTTTCCTGCTCACTGTGTCACCTCTGTTCTCTGTGAATCTCCTTTAGTGTTCCCGCCCACTATGTCACCTCTGTTCGCTGTTCTCTGTTCTCTGTGAATCTCCTTTAGTTTTCCTGCTGTTCTCTGTGAATCTCCATTAGTTTTCCTGCTGTTCTCTGTGAATCTCCATTAGTTTTCCTGCTGTTCTCTGTGAATCTCCTTTGGTTTTCCTGCTGTTCTCTGTGAATATCCTTTAGTTTTCCTGCTGTTCTCTGTGAATCTCATTTAGTTTGGTTACCCTAGTGACATAATCTTGTGGACGACCGGTTACCCTCAAAACTCACCACGTCACTTCTGTTCTCTGTTCTCTGTGAATTTCCATTAGTTTTCCTGCCCACTGTGTCACCTCTGTTCTCTGTTCTCTGTTCTCTGTGAATCTCCATTAGTTTTCTTGCCCACTGTGTCACCTCTGTTCTCTGTTCTTTGTTCTCTGTGAATCTCCTTTAGTTTTCCTGCTCACTGTGTCACCTCTGTTCTCTGTTCTCTGTGAATCTCCTTTAGTATTCCTGCTCACTATGTCACCTCTGTTCTCTGTTCTCTGTGAATCTCCATTAGTTTTCCCGCCCACTATGTCACCTCTGTTCTCTGTTCTCTGTTCTCTGTGAATCTCCTTTAGTTTTCCTGCTGTTCTCTGTGAATCTCCATTAGTTTTCCTGCTGTTCTCTGTGAATCTCCATGAGTTTTCCTGCTGTTCTCTGTGAATCTCCTTTGGTTTTCCTGCTGTTCTCTGTGAATCTCCATTGGTTTTCCTGCTGTTCTCTGTGAATCTCCTTTGGTTTTCCTGCTGTTCTCTGTGAATATCCTTTAGTTTTCCTGCTGTTCTCTGTGAATCTCATTTAGTTTGGTTACCCTAGTGACATAATCTTGTGGACGACCGGTTACCCTCAAAACTCACCACGTCACTTCTGTTCTCTGTTCTCTGTGAATTTCCATTAGTTTTCTTGCCCACTGTGTCACCTCTGTTCTCTGTTCTTTGTTCTCTGTGAATCTCCTTTAGTTTTCCTGCTCACTGTGTCACCTCTGTTCTCTGTTCTCTGTGAATCTCCATTAGTTTTCCTGCCCACTGTGTCACCTCTGTTCTCTGTTCTCTGTTCTCTGTGAATCTCCATTAGTTTTCCTGCTCACTGTGTCACCTCTGTTCTCTGTTCTCTGTGAATCTCCTTTAGTGTTCCTGCTCACTATGTCACCTCTGTTCTCTGTTCTCTGTGAATCTCCATTAGTTTTCCCGTCCACTATGTCACCTCTGTTCTCTGTTCTCTGTTCTCTGTGAATCTCCTTTAGTTTTCCTGCTGTTCTCTGTGAATCTCCATTAGTTTTCCTGCTGTTCTCTGTGAATCTCCATTAGTTTTCCTGCTGTTCTCTGTGAATCTCCTTTGGTTTTCCTGCTGTTCTCTGTGAATATCCTTTAGTTTTCCTGCTGTTCTCTGTGAATCTCATTTAGTTTGGTTACCCTAGTGACATAATCTTGTGGACGACCGGTTACCCTCAAAACTCACCACGTCACTTCTGTTCTCTGTTCTCTGTGAATTTCCATTAGTTTTCCTGCCCACTGTGTCACCTCTGTTCTCTGTTCTCTGTTCTCTGTGAATCTCCATTAGTTTTCTTGCCCACTGTGTCACCTCTGTTCTCTGTTCTTTGTTCTCTGTGAATCTCCTTTAGTTTTCCTGCTCACTGTGTCACCTCTGTTCTCTGTTCTCTGTGAATCTCCATTAGTTTTCCTGCCCACTGTGTCACCTCTGTTCTCTGTTCTCTGTTCTCTGTGAATCTCCATTAGTTTTCCTGCTCACTGTGTCACCTCTGTTCTCTGTTCTCTGTGAATCTCCATTAGTTTTCCTGCCCACTGTGTCACCTCTGTTCTCTGTTCTCTGTGAATCTCCTTTAGTTTTCCTGCTGTTCTCTGTGAATCTCCTTTAGTTTTCCTGCTCACTGTGTCACCTCTGTTCTCTGTTCTCTGTGAATCTCCATTAGTTTTCCTGCCCACTGTGTCACCTCTGTTCTCTGTTCTCTGTTCTCTGTGAATCTCCTTTAGTTTTCCTGCTCACTGTGTCACCTCTGTTCTCTGTTCTCTGTGAATCTCCATTAGTTTTCCTGCCCACTGTGTCACCTCTGTTCTCTGTTCTCTGTTCTCTGTGAATCTCCATTAGTTTTCCTGCCCACTGTGTCACCTCTGTTCTCTGTTCTCTGTTCTCTGTGAATCTCCATTAGTTTTCCTGCCCACTGTGTCACCTCTGTTCTCTGTTCTCTGTTCTCTGTGAATCTCCTTTAGTTTTCCTGCCCACTGTGTCACCTCTGTTCTCTGTTCTCTGTTCTCTGTGAATCTCCATTAGTTTTCCTGCCCACTGTGTCACCTCTGTTCTCTGTTCTCTGTTCTCTGTGAATCTCCATTAGTTTTCCTGCCCACTGTGTCACCTCTGTTCTCTGTTCTCTGTTCTCTGTGAATCTCCTTTAGTTTTCCTGCCCACTGTGTCACCTCTGTTCTCTGTTCCCTTCTCTTTCTTCTCCTGGGTTTTATGTGATCCTCTCCACTAGCGCTCCTCTCTCCCACGATGGTGCTTGGATCTTAGATTCAAGCAAAGCCTCAACATTATACTACATTAACTCTAATGGCCTCTAAAAGGTAACTGGGCCCATCAGAAATTAGCAATGCTACTAGATTACAGAGGGCCAAGATATCGGAATCACTTCTTTAGGAGCATTTAATCTCTCTCTCACACACACACTCTCTGACTCAGTTTAATTCTCTCTCTCACACACACACTCTCTTACTCAGTTTAATTCTCTCTCTCTCACACACACACTCTCTGACTCAGTTTAATTCTCTCTCTCTCACACACACACTCTCTGACTCAGTTTAATTCTCTCTCTCACACACACACTCTCTTACTCAATTTAACTCTCTCTCTCTCACACACACACACTCTCTAACTCAGTTTAACTCTCTCTCTCTCTCACACACACACTCTCTGACTCAGTTTAACTCTCTCTCCATCTCACCCTTTCTTCCTGTCTCTTTCCCCTCTCTACCCCTTCCTCACCCCCCCCCTCTGCCTATCTCTCTCTCTCTCTTCCACAGACCTTTCCCTGAATGCCCCAAAGCACAAGAATATAATTACCTGTCTGAGTGGTGTAAGAGCCAGCAGAGGTGGGCTGGCCATCATGAATGTTTTAATGGTTTGTATTGACTGAGCGTGTCTTTTCTGCTGCACTGCTGTGGGAGCTGTTGTGTTAATGCTAACGAGGTGGTGAGCCCCGCCCCAAGGCAGCTCTACTTTTACCTCCTCTACCATGGATCCTTCCCTAATGGCATCCTGTTTCCTAACGCAGGGCACTACTATTGACCCAGGAGCCTTGGCACAACGCTAAGACAAAATATAGACAAAACGGACACAAAGGACAGGATGATTGCGTAGTCTTTTCAATGAAGCGATCCAGGGGGGAAAAGGAAATAAGGAAATAAGGAAGTAATGAATTACAAGGTAAATATGTTGTACTATTATTATTATCACAGTCTTTAGAAAATGAATGAAACAGGAAGTCGGGAGTTATCGGGTAAAGCTGATGTTTTACCACAGTCTATTTAGGTTAAATAATGTACAATTACTACATCACGCTCTTTGCTATTATTTCAAGAGTCTCTAAAAGCAACTGAAACCAGATATAGTTGATATGGGGGGGGGGGGGGGGGGGGGGTATAAAGTCACCATTTACTATAATTACTTAAACATACATCCCTGAATATATATGATACATGACTGAATATACATTGAAAAGAAAAGGCAAGTTTGAAGTGACGATTTAAAACCCACCTAATTTCGCCTTTGTAAGTGATCAGTATAAGGCATTATATGTAGTATTTTCATTGTTGACATATTGTTAGGTATTGACCCTATTGACTTGTTCAATGGTTGTTTTACATAAAAACATCTGAGGCTGAGTCCCACATAGCAGCACCATCTCCTCTGTAGTGCACTACGTTGGGCCCTGTAGTGCACTACGTTGGGCCCTGTAGTGCACTACGTTGGGCCCTGTAGTAGACTACGGTGGGCCCTGTAGTGCACTACGTTGGGCCCTGTAGTAGACTACGTTGGGCTCTGTAGTGCACTACGTTGGGCTCTGTAGTGCACTACGTTGGGCCCTGTAGTGCACTACGTTGGGCCCTGTAGTGCACTACGTTGGGCCCTGTAGTGCACTACGTTGGGCCCTGTAGTGCACTACATAGGGCATAGGGTGCCGTTTAAGATGCAAGCTGTGTCATTGAACTCTTTAGCAAATGAAATGTTTGATCCAATTTAAACAAGCTTTGATCAGAGCGTTTTAAAACCTCTTAAGGCTAGGCAGAATACTGCCCCCTTTGGAGGAATTGCGTGCCCATAGTAAACTGAAAATAAATCTGTCAAAAATTGCTAATATATGCATATAATGGATCTGGGGACACTTTCTATGTCTTCCACTAGATGTCCTCATTCAGTAGAGCGTTTAATCGTTCAAATCCCGCGAGTTTTGGCCCTATGGGAGTGAATTGAGTGAGTACCGCGAGAAAATACCTGTGCATTAGGGCGCGAATTGGTCCCAGCCATTCCTTTGTTCCAGCATTCCGGAGGAGGACTAACAATGACCGGTTGAATTGAAAATTGTTTTGTACGTTTACAACATCCTAAAGCTTGATTCTGCACTTAGTTTGACCTGTTTAGTCGACATATAATATGTAATTTTGAAGTTTTGATGCGCAACTTTTCCGGACCAGAAGACATTTTGGGTGCATTTCAGCTCATATTGTTAGCAGATGCTAATACAAAGACACAAGACTTGAAAACAAACAATGTTTTGGGTAAGTATGAACCCTTCCAGTACATTCTGAATGAAGACCATCAAAGGTAAGGGAATATTTATGCTGAAATTGTGTGTTTCTGTTTACTCCAACATAGCGGAGAAATATTGCTTATATCTGAGCGCCGTCTCAGAATATTGAATAGTGAGCGATTTCTGTAACGTTAAAAAGAAATTTGACAAAGCGATTGCATTAAGAAGCAGTGTATCTTTCTAACTATATGTAGAACATGTATATTTAGTCAAAGTTTATGATGTCTATTTGCATTATTTTCTGCGGACATTTTTCAGTATTTTCTGAACATGAATTCAATGTAAATTGACATTTATGGATAGAAATGGCATATTATTGAAAAAAAAAAATGTACTGTGTAACATGTCCTATTACTGTCATCTGATGAAGATTTTCAAAACGTTAGTGAATTATTTATTTTTTAATCCTGCTTTTATAATTTTATATTTTCTGGGACAAAATGGCTGCCTCTTGTGTTTGTTTCGGTGGTGGACTAATATAAATATGTGGTGTGTTTTCGCCGTAAAACATTTAAAAAATCTGACATGCTGGGTAGATGAACAAGGTGTTTATCTTTCATTTGAGCTATTGGACTTGTTAATGTGTGGAGGTTAAATATTTCTACGAATATTTTTTGCGTTCCATGCGCCACGTTCCCAAAAGGGATCCCTAACCCGTCATCAGGTTAAAAGAAGAACAACAGAAAATATATTTCTGGCATAGCCTGTAATGTTGTTTGAGAAGTAAGTCTATTGTCTGCCGATTAAATATCCATTGTCACTAATGAACACTGTGATTAAATATAGACTTTTCTTTTTGCGTCAGAATCTTCTGCATCGTTTTGAATATCTGCCCAGAATACCTCATCTCTGTGTTAGCCTCTGTCTCTGTGTTAGCCTCTGTCTCTGTGTTAGCCTCTGTCTCTGTGTTAGCCTCTGTCTCTGTGTTAGCCTCTGTCTCTGTGTTAGCCTCTGTCTCTGTGTTAGCCTCTGTCTCTGTGTTAGCCTCTGTCTCTGTGTTAGCCTCTGTCTCTGTGTTAGCCTCTGTCTCTGTGTTAGCCTCTGTCTCTGTGTTAGCCTCTGTCTCTGTGTTAGCCTCTGTCTCTGTGTTAGCCTCTGTCTCTGTGTTAGCCTCTGTCTCTGTGTTAGCCTCTGTCTCTGTGTTAGCCTCTGTCTCTGTGTTAGCCTATTTCACAAACACCCAAACCAGAAAAACAAAATTGTTTCTGTGAACATTACTGAAACATTTGCTAGGTTGCGGCAAATGTTCTCCTAACACACATTGTACAATGTTTATAGAATGTTTGTAGAAAACATTCACCTGATGAAGCAAGAAAAAATTCCTAGAACATATTTAATCTGTTCTTTAAATGTTCCCAGAATGTTTATTTAGGTTGTGGGAACAGGCTGGTGTGAATATTGTGGGGGACATCAGCAAATATATGTTTTCAAAACACTGTCCAGTTGTGTGGATGATTCACTAATGTTTGTTTTAGGGTGCGAAAAAAAAAAACTGTTCAGGAGTTTTATGGCTTGGGGGTAAAAACTGTTGAGAAGCCTTTTTGTCCTAGACTTGGCACACCGGTACCGCTTGCCATGCGGTAGTAGAGAAATCAGTCTTAGACTGGGGTGGCTGGGGTCTTTGACCATTTTTAGGGCCTGGTAAAGAGGTCCTGGATGGCAGGAAGCTTAGGCCCAGTACACTGGGCCGTACGCACTACCCTCTGAAGTGCCTTCAGACCACAAGAAAAAACATTTTGTTTTACTCTTCTAATTACATTGGCAACAAGTTTATAATAGCAATAAAAGGCATCTCAGGGGATTGTGATATATGGCCATAAACATCAATTCCTTCCTTAAAATCAAAACACAGAAGTGTATATTTTTAAACCTGCATATTTAGCTAAAAGATATCCAGGTTAGCAGGCAATATTAACCAGTTGAATTTGTGTCACTTCTCTTGCGTTCATTGCACGCAGAGTCAGTGTGTATGCAACAGTTTGGGCCGCCTAATTTGCCAGAATTCTACGTAATTATGACATAACATTGAAGGTTGTACAATGTAACAGGAATATTTAGACTTATGGATGCCACCCGTTAGATAAAATACGGAACGGTTCCGTATTTCACTGAAAGAATAAACGTCTTGTTTTCGAGATGATAGTTTCCTGATTGGGTATTGCTGCTTCGAGGTTGTTGTAGATGTCTTCCTGGTTACAGGGTGGTTGTTGTCGATGTCTTCCTGGTTCGAGGGTGGCTGTTGTCGATGTCTTCCTGGTTCCAGGGTGGCTGTTGTCGATGTCTTCCTGGTTCCAGGGTGGCTGTTGTCGATTTCTTCCTGGTTCCAGGGTGGCTGTTGTCGATGTCTTCCTGGTTCCAGGGTGGCTGTTGTAGATGTCTTCCTGGTTCCAGGGTGGCTGTTGTAGAGGTCTTCCTGGTTCCAGGGTGGCTGTCGTCGATGTGTTCCTGGTTCCAGGGTGGCTGTTGTCGATGTGTTCCTGGTTCCAGGGTGGCTGTTGTCGATGTGTTCCTGGTTCCAGGGTGGCTGTTGTCGATGTGTTCCTGGTTCCAGGGTGGCTGTTGTCGATGTGTTCCTGGTTCCAGGGTGGCTGTTGTCGATGTCTTCCTGGTTCCAGGGTGGCTGTTGTCGATGTGTTCCTGGTTCCAGGGTGGCTGTTGTCGATGTCTTCCTGGTTCCAGGGTGGCTGTTGTCGATGTCTTCCTGCTTCGAGGGTGGCTGTTTTTGATGTCTTCCTGGTTCGAGGGTGGCTGTTGTCGATGTCTTCCTGGTTCGAGGGTGGCTGTTGTCGATGTGTTCCTGCTTCGAGGGTGGCTGTTGTCGATTTCTTCCTGGTTCGAGGGTGGCTGTTGTCGATGTCTTCCTGGTTCGAGCCCAGGTAGGAGCGAGGAGAAGGACAGAAGCTATACTGTTACACTGGCAATACTAAAGTGCCTATAAGAACATCCAATAGTCTAAGGTTAACCTCTAGCGACAAGCAATCCCGTATCCGGGAGCGTAATCATAGCCTCAAGCTCATTACCATAACGCAACGTTTCCTATTCATGAAAATCGCAAATGAAATGAAATAAATATATTGAAACACAAGCTTAGCCTTTTGTTAACAACACTGTCATCTCAGATTTTCAAAATATGCTTTTCAACCAAAGCTACATAAGCATTTGTGTAAGAGTATTGATAGCCTAGCATAGCATTAAGCCTAGCATTCAGCTGGCAACATTTTCACAAAAACAAGAAAAGCATTCAAATAAAATAATTTACCTTTGAAGAACTTCGGATGTTTTCAATGACGAGACTCTTAGTTAGATAGCAAATGTTCATTTTTTCCAAAAAGATTATTTGTGTAGACGAAATAGCTCCATTTTGTTCATCACATTTGGCGAAGAAAAATACCGGAAAATGCAGTCACTTACAACGGCAAACTTTTTTCCAAATTAGCTCCATAATATCGACAGAAACATGGCAAACGTTGTTTAGAATCAATCCTCAAGGTGTTTTTCACATATCTATTCGATAATCTATCAGTGGTGGCAGTTGGCTTCTCATCAGAAGAAAACGGAAAATACTGCAGCTGGAGATTACGCAAGAATTGCAACGGAGGACACCAAGCGACCACCTGGTAAATGTAGTCTCTTATGGTCAATCTTCCAATGATATGCCTACAAATACGTCACAATGCTGCAGACACCTTGGGGAAAACGTGGAAAAGGTAAGCTGACTCCTAGCTCCTCCACAGCCATATAAGGAGTCATTGCCATGAGGCGGTTTAAAAAAATGCGGCACTTCCTGATTGGATTTTTATCTGTTTTTCGCCTGTAACATCAGTTCTGTGGCACTCACAGACAATATCTTTAAAGTTTTGGAAACGTCAGAGTGTTTTCTTTCCAAAACTGTCAATTATATGCATAGTCGAGCATCTTTTCGTGACAAAATATCTTGTTTAAAACGGGAACGTTTTTCATCCAAAAATTAAGAGCGCCCCCTATATCGAAGAAGTTAATGAAATACAGATGGTGTAGCGGGAAATAGTCCTATAATTCCTATAATAACTACAGTCTAAAACTTCTTACCTGGGAATATTGAAGACTCATGTTAAAAGGAACCTCGAGCTTTCATATGTTCTCATGTTCTGAGCAAGGAACTGAAATGTTAGATTTCTTACATGGCACATATTGCACTTTTACTTTCTTCTCCAACACTTTGTTTTTGCATTATTTAAACCAAATTGAACATGTTTCATTTTATTTGAGGCTGAATTGATTTTATTGATGTATTATATTAAGTTAAAATAAGTGTTAATTCAGTATTGTTGTAATTGTCATTATTACAAAAAATATATATAATAAATCGGCCGATTAATCGGTATCGGCTTATTTGGTCCTCCAATAATCGGTACCGGTGTTCAAAAATCATAATCGGTCGACCTCTGACACAGACAGAGAGAGACACAGACAGAGAGAGACACAGAGAGAGAGAGACACACAGAGAGAGAGAGACACAGACAGAGAGAGACACAGACAGAGAGAGAGACAGACAGAGACAGACACAGACAGAGAGAGACACAGAGAGAGACACAGACAGAGAGAGACACAGACAGAGAGAGACACAGACAGAGAGAGAGAGACAGACACAGACACAGAGAGAGACAGACAGAGACAGACACAGACTGAGAGAGACACAGAGAGAGACACAGACAGAGAGAGACACAGACAGAGAGAGACACAGACAGAGAGAGACACACAGACAGAGAGACACAGACAGAGAGAGACACAGACAGAGAGAGAGACAGACAGAGATAGAGACAGACACAGACAGATAGAGAGACAGAGAGAGATAGAGACAGACACAGACAGATAGAGAGACAGAGAGAGACACAGACAGAGAGAGACACAGACAGAGAGAGACACAGACAGAGAGAGACACAGACAGAGAGAGAAAGACAGACACAGACAGAGAGAGAGACAGAGAGAGAGACAGAGAGAGAGACAGACAGAGACAGAGAGAGAGACAGACAGAGCTTACAGAGCTTACAGAGCTTACCTTTTCCACGTTCTCCCCCTCTTGGGGGGAGAAGAGGTGGAGGTAGAGGTTGAGGGAGAAGAGGTGGAGGTAGTGGTGTAGGGAGAAGAGGTGGAGGTAGAGGTTGAGGGAGAAGAGGTGGAGGTAGTGGGGGGAGAAGAGGTGGAGGTAGAGGTGGAGGTAGAGGTAGAGGTAGAGGTGGAGGTAGAGGTGGAGGTAGAGGTTGAGGGAGAAGAGGTGGAGGTAGTGGGGGGAGAAGAGGTGGAGGTAGAGGTGGAGGTAGAGGTGGAGGTAGAGGTGGAGGTAGAGGTTGAGGGAGAAGAGGTGGAGGTAGTGGGGGGAGAAGAGGTGGAGGTAGAGGTGGAGGTAGAGGTTGAGGTAGAGGTGAAGGGAGGTGGAGGTAGAGGTTGAGGTAGTGGGGGTAGTGGGGGGAGAAGAGGTGGAGGTAGAGGTGGAGGGAGTGGGGGGAGAAGAAGTGGAGGTAGAGGTGGAGGTAGAGGTGGAGGTAGAGGTGGAGGTTAGGGTTGAGGGAGAAGAGGTGGAGGTAGAGGTTGAGGGAGTGGGGGTAGTGGGAGGAGAAGAGGTGGAGGTAAAGGTGGAGGTAGTGGGAGGAGAAGAGGTGGAGGTAGAGGTGGAGGTAGTGGGGGGAGAAGAGGTGGAGGTGGAGGTAGAGGTGGAGGTAGAGGTGGAGGTAGAGGTGGAGGTAGAGGTGGAGGTAGAGGTTGAGGTAGTGGGGGTAGTGGGAGGAGAAGAGGTAGAGGTGGAGGTAGAGGTGGAGGTAGAGGTAGAGGTAGAGGTTGAGGTAGAGGTTGAGGTAGAGGTTGAGGTAGAGGTTGAGGTAGAGGTTGAGGTAGAGGTTGAGGTAGAGGTTGAGGTTGAGGTTGAGGTAGAGGTGGAGGTAGAGGTGGAGGTAGAGGTGGAGGTAGAGGTGGAGGTAGAGGTGGAGGTAGAGGTGGAGGTAGAGGTTGAGGTAGAGGTGGAGGTAGAGGTGGAGGTAGAGGTAGAGGTGGAGGTGGAGGTGGAGGTGGAGGTGGAGGTAGAGGTAGAGGTTGAGGTAGTGGGGGTAGTGGGAGGAGAAGAGGTGGAGGTAGAGGTGGAGGGAGAAGAGGTGGACGTAGAGGTTGAGGGAGAAGAGGTGGAGGTAGAGGTTGAGGGAGAAGAGGTGGAGGTAGAGGTGGAGGTAGAGGTGGAGGTAATGGGTGGAGGTAATGGGTGGAGGTAATGGGTGGAGGTAGAGGTGGAGGTGGAGGTGGAGGTAGTGGGTGGAGGTAGAGGTGGAGGTAGAGGTGGAGGTAGTGGGGGGAGAAGAGGTGGAGGTAGAGGTGGAGGTAGTGGGGGAGAAGAGGTGGAGGTGGAGGTAGAGGTGGAGGTAGAGGTGGAGGTAGAGGTTGAGGGAGGTGCAATTCAAATTAAAAACATGTTTTTCCTTTTCCATAATGGGGTGTTCTCTGGAGGGGGGTGAAGGCTGCAACAAACCCAACAGTGTAATAAATCCAGGGGTCTGAGTTCTAACTGAAGGTACGGGCAAATCAAATCAAATCAAGGTATCAGCATTCCAGAGTCCAAACCTGCAATAAAATACTTTGTGATACCCCGACATGAACGTAAGGTACTTGATGAACATAAGGTACTTGATGAACATAAGGTACTTGATGAACATAAGGTACTTGATGAACATAAGGTACTTGATGAACGGATACAGTATACAGTATGGAAAGGTACTTACAGTCAATGTGAATGTGTTGCAATACTTTGAGTTTCCTTTGACTGAGTTTCCACTCTCTAAAGGATCCTTTTGTAATTCGTAGTGACAATTTGAGCTGAAAGTGTGGACTTCATCTGAAAACCAGCCACGCACGCACAAACACACACCCCCCCTATATTTTTACCTGATTACCCTATTGTACTGCCTGGTTGGCTGCGATGCTGCATGGAGGACCTGTGAACAGGAAGATGAGGTGAGCCCCGCAAAGCACTTTGTTTCCCCGACACGGTCCTCTTTTTCTGCCTGATTGGCCCCTTCATCACCCAGCGAGGGGCACAGGGAGCTCAGGATGGAGAGGAGGAGAGGGAGAGAGACAGGAGGGGGGGGGGGGGGGCAGGAGAGGGGAGGGAGGGAGAGGGGGTGTGATGTGGGGGAGAAAGGAGAGGAAAGGGGGGAGAAGATAAAGGAACTTAAGAATAGAGAGGAGGAGAGATGGAAGAGGAAAGGAGGGGAGAGGAGGGGAGTGGAAGAGAAGAGAAGATAAGAGGACAAGAGGGAAGGGGAGGAGAAGAGGGTGAAGGAGAAGATAAAGTAAAACGAGAATAGAGAGGAGGAGAGATGGGAGAGGAAAGGTGGGGAGAGAAGGGGAGAAGAGAAAGGGGAGGAGAGGAGAGGAGTAGAGGGAAGGAGAGGAGAAGATGGGATAAGAGGAGAAGAGGGAATGAGAAGAGAAGATGAGAGAAGAGGAGAGGAGAAGAGGGAAGGAGAGGAGAAGATGGGAGGAGAGGAGAAGAGGGAAGGAGAGGAGAAGATGGGAGAAGAGGGAAGGAGAGGAGAAGAGGGAGAGGAGAAGAGGGGAGAAGAGAGGAGTAGAGGAGAGTGGAGAAGGGAAGAGATGAGAGGAGAAGAGGGGAGGGGAGAAGAGGGGAGAGAAAGGGAGAGGAGAAGTGAAGAGCAGAGGGAGGGGATGGAAGGGGAGAGGAGAAGAGTGGAGGGGAGGAGAAGACAGGACGGGCAGAGAAGAGTAGAGGGGAGAGGGGAGGGGAGGGGAGTGGGGTAGTCAAAGGAAGTGTTGGATCATGGGATGTAAGAGGTTGTGATGGGTTAAAAAATAA
This sequence comes from Oncorhynchus mykiss, assembly GCF_013265735.2. Lineage (NCBI taxonomy): Eukaryota > Metazoa > Chordata > Actinopteri > Salmoniformes > Salmonidae > Oncorhynchus > Oncorhynchus mykiss. Next base: position 72,569,479 of record NC_048582.1, read on the forward strand.
AAGAGAAAATGGAGATGTGAATTAAAAAAACTGAGTAAATCACGAAGGAGTGGATGATGGGGTGAAAGAGAGAAAAGAGGAGGAAATTATCTTTTGTATTTCGTCCCTCTCTTTTATCCCCAGGATGAACGTTCTCTCTCTCTCTCTCTCTCTCTCTCTCTCTTCTCTCTCTCTCTCTCTTCCTCTCCCTGTCAGCGTGTGAATACAGTGTACAAACCGCCTGTAATGAGGTTGTGTTGAATATAAATGGAGTGTAAACCACACAGATATATTTATCAAAGGAAGTTGTTCAAATCTAAGAGTCCCAAATGGCACCTTGGATAAAAGTAGATCACTATGTAGAGAATAGGGTGCCTCCTCCCCAACATAATCCTCATAATCATCATCCTCTTCTCCTCCACCTCCTCCTCCTCCTCATCTTCCTATTCTCCCCCTCCTCCTCCTCCTCATCATCTTCCTCTTCTCCTCCTCCTCCTCCTCCTCCTCATCTTCCTCTTCTCCTCCTCCTCCCCCTCCTCCTCCTCCTCCTCATCACCTTCCTCTTCTCCTCCGCCTCTTCGCTAAAGCTGCTAACAAAATGAGTCTCAGATCAGTTTCCAGTGGAGCCCTTTTTGTCTAGGGAGGTAAATGGATGGTTCCAGCGCACTTTATTTCGGGATAAACTGGATCACTCAAAGTTTCGAATTCGGCAATTGTTTTTTTTTTTGCAGAGGATTATAGGCTTGGGGTGGCTTCCTTGATCACGCAGGTATCCAGCCTACGTAAGAAAATTGTAAGAAAAGTAAAACGCAGAGCGGAGTGTTAACCTTTTCCACGCCGGTGGCTGGATGGCGTTCGCGCTCGTTGGATGCACTTCTGTCTTGTCTTTTGTCTTTTTCCAACTGATCGGTGTTGTCCGGAGAGGAGGACGAAGAGTGGAAGCCCGAAGACGATGGCCTGCGCTGCTCGAGAGGCCCAGAGCGGATACAAACAGCGAATAGTTTAGCCGTTCTGGAGCCTGATCTTCCTGCACCTTCGTCAATGTGTCTGTGGCCACAGCTCCTACCATTTAGAAGTCGACGTCGGGAACCTTCCGTCCCTCCTCTGGATCGAGCTTCTCCATCTGTTTGGAGGCACCAGGCATCGGGATCGGGACCAACGGGCTCAAGTTGTCCTGCCTCACGTCCATCCATAAAGTGTTCTCTGAATCCTGTGAATCGTGGGCGAATTTCCTCGTCCTTCTCGCCAATAGTGTTTTTTTTACTCCATGGTAAGAAATGGGACCTGGTTTAAAAACAGTGTCCTATCCAGGAGCTTGTGTAAATGACTAAGCTGCTCCCGAATGGACTACGTCAGGACATGGACATCGATTCTAACGTAGTCCATGTGGGTTTCAATGACATTATGAAGGGCAGCTCTGAACAGTTGAAACTGGATTTTAAAGAGCTGAATGACTCTCTGCTAAACACTAATAAACGACCCATCGTATCTGGCCCTGTGAGCCGGGTTTGATCACGGGTTTGTGGGTCATGTTCCTTTGGGGATTTTCACCGATGAGACAAGATCAAAATTGGGGGGAAAAACAAAGTGTCTGGGAGATTTAGATATTTCATCTAGCTGCCCACTCAATAAAAAACGCGTAACTAGTGCCTGTAACCTGGTTCAGGTTATCAGTCAACCTACCAGGGTAGTTAGAAACAACACAGGAATGAAGTCATCTTTACCAATGCCACAGAAATGTGTTTGAAAGCAGTATCCAGATCAATAGGATGTAGTGACCACAATATAATAGCCAAATATAGGAAAACCAAAGTTCCAAAGGCTGGGCCTAATATAGAGTATAAGAGGACAGGCTGGGCCTAATATAGTGTATAAGAGGTCAGGCTGGGCCTAATATAGAGTATAAGAGGACAGGCTGGGCCTAATATAGTGTATAAGAGGTCAGGCTGGGCCTAATATAGTGTATAAGAGGACAGGCTGGTCCTAATATAGTGTATAAGAGGACAGGCTGGGCCTAATATAGTGTATAAGAGGACAGGCTGGGCCTAATATAGTGTATAAGAGGTCAGGCTGGTTCTAATATAGTGTATAAGAGGACAGGCTGGGCCTAATATAGTGTATAAGAGGTCAGGCTGGTTCTAATATAGTGTATAAGAGGACAGGCTGGGCCTAATATAGTGTATAAGAGGACAGGCTGGTTCTAATATAGTGTATAAGAGGTTTTAAGCAATACGTTTTGTAGTGATTCCTATGTTGTTGATGTAAATAATATTTGCCGGTCTGTGGTGTGTAATGAGGAGCAACCAGACGCTGCTGGTCTGTGGTGTGTAATGAGGAGCAACCAGACGCTGCTGGTCTGTGGTGTGTAATGAGGAGCAACCAGACGCTGCTGGTCTGTGGTGTGTAATGAGGAGCAACCAGACGCTGCTGGTCTGTGGTGTGTAATGAGGAGCAACCAGACGCTGCTGGTCTGTGGTGTGTAATGAGGAGCAACCAGACGCTGCTGGTCTGTGGTGTGTAATGAGGAGCAACCAGACGCTGCTGGTCTGTGGTGTGTAATGAGGAGCAACCAGACGCTGCTGGTCTGTGGTGTGTAATGAGGAGCAACCAGACGCTGCTGGTCTGTGGTGTGTAATGAGGAGCAACCAGACGCTGCTGGTCTGTGGTGTGTAATGAGGAGCAACCAGACGCTGCTGGTCTGTGGTGTGTAATGAGGAGCAACCAGACGCTGCTGGTCTGTGGTGTGTAATGAGGAGCAACCAGACGCTGCTGGTCTGTGGTGTGTAATGAGGAGCAACCAGACGCTGCACTTGACACATTTATGAAATTGCTTATTCCAGTTACTAATAAGCATTGACCCATTAAGAAAATGGATAGGCGGGACTGTCGCGTCCCACTTGGGAAAAATCTAAGAAAAACTGGTTGAGAGGGATGAAACAGCAGGCAAAAAGGTATCGCAAATAAGTCTGAATAAGAGGTCATGCAAGAGAATCTGTAATGATTCCTTTGTTGTTGTGATGTACATATTTTGTGGTCTGTGGTGTGTAATGAGGAACGATCAGACGCTGCTGGTCTGTGGTGTGTAATGAGGAGCAACCAGACGCTGCTGGTCTGTGGTGTGTAATGAGGAGCAACCAGACGCTGCTGGTCTGTGGTGTGTAATGAGGAGCCACCAGACACTGCTGGTCTGTGCTGTGTAATGAGGAGCAACCAGACGCTGCTGGTCTGTGGTGTGTAATGAGGAGCAACCAGACGCTGCTGGTCTGTGGAGTGTAATGAGGAACAACCAGACGCTGCTGGTCTGTGGTGTGTAATGAGGAACAACCAGACGCTGCTGGTCTGTGGAGTGTAATGAGGAACAACCAGACGCTGCTGGTCTGTGGTGTGTAATGACACATTTATGACATGGCTTATTCCAATTACTAATAACCATTAAGAAAATGACTGTAAAAAACTGTTAAATCCCAGTGGATTGATGAGGAATTTCAAAAATTGTGTGTTTGAGAGGGATGAGGCAAAAACGAATGGCAAATAAGTCAACCGATTGGCAAATGAGAAATTGAGAAATCATGCGACTACACTAAATAATAATGTAAATAAACTAAACTACAAATACTGACACATCTAAGTAGAGTCCAGTCAAAACACATCAAGGGTTTTTCTTTATTTTGTAATAATAGTGAAGACATCAAAACTAGGAAATAACACATGGAATCATGTAGTAACCAAATAAAAAAGTGTTAAACAAATCAAAATATATTTTATATTTGTAATTCTACAAATAATTCAAATTCACCCTTTGCCTTGATGACAGGTTTGCACACTCTTGGCATTCTCTCAACCAGCTTCATCTGGAATGCTTTTTCAACAGTCTTGAAGGAGTTCCCACATATACTGAGCACTTGTTGAATGCTTTTTTTCTTCACTCTTGAGGTCAGGTCATCTTATGCAGCTCTCCTTCTTGGTCAAATAGCCCTCATTAAAGGGGTGGAAATATGGTAGAGGAGAGGAGGGGAAGGAAAGAGGGAAGAGAGATGGGAGAGGAAAAGAGGGGAATGAAAGGGGAAGGAGAATTGAGAGAATAGGGAAGAAAGATGAGAGGGAATGAGAGGAGAGGAGAGGACAGGGGGAAGAGAGCATGGAGATGAGAGAAGAGGGGAGAGGAGAGGAGAGAGAAGGAGAGAATAAGAAAGGGAGGAGAAGAGAGAGGAGAGAAGAGGGAGAGGAGAAGAGGAGAGAGAGAGAGACAGAGAGAGAGACAGAGAGAGAGAGAGAGACAGAGAGAGAGACAGAGAGAGAGAGAGACAGACAGAGAGAGGGAGAGAGAGAGAGAGACAGAGAGAGGGAGAGAGAGAGAGAGAGACACAGAGAGAGCGAGAGACAAAGAGAGAGACAGAGAGAGGGAGAGAGAGAGAGAGAGAGAGAGAGAGAGAGAGGGAGAGAGACAGAGAGAGACAGAGAGAGACAGAGAGAGACAGAGAGAGCGAGAGACAGAGAGAGAGACAGAGAGAGAGAGAGACAGAGAGAGCGAGAGACAGAGAGAGAGACAGAGAGAGAGGGAGAGAGAGAGAGAGAGAGAGAGAGTTAGAGAGAGCCAGAGAGAGAGACAGAGAGAGAGAGAGAGAGAGAGAGAGAGAGAGAGAGACAGAGAGAGCGAGAGACAGAGAGAGAGACAGAGAGAGGGAGAGAGAGAGAGCGAGAGAGAGAGAGAGAGAGAGAGCGAGAGACAGAGAGAAAAAAAAAGCAATAGAAATAAAAAGAAGCGTTGAGATAACAGATAAAGTAAAATTTTCTTACAGACGTCTTTCCCTACTCTTTCTTTATTTCACAACAAAAAATATATATATAGAAACCAAACAAGTTCAATCAGGGTTTTCTTTTGAAGAAATACTTAACTTTTTCAAAAAGTTTATTTAGGTATTGAGTCTCATGTCTTGCTTCCTTAACCCCCTTGAGTCTGCGCCCCCAAGGAAATGTAATTTACATAATTTTCTCTCTCAAATAATATATATACACACACAACCGTGGGGTCAATTAGAAATGTCCTTGTTTTTGAAAGAAAAGCTTTTTTTTTTGGTCCATTAAAATAACATCAAATTGATCAGAAATACAGTGTAGACATTGTTAATGTTGTAAATGACTATCGTAGCTGGAAACAGGCCCATTATCAGCAACCATCACTCGTGTGTTCCAATGGCACGTTTCTTCTGAAACTCGTCAGTCTATTCTTGTTCTGAGAAAAGAAGGCTGTTCCATGTGAGAAATTGCCAAGAAACTGAAGATCTCGTACAACGCTGTATACTACTCCCTTCACAGAACAGCACAAACTGGCCCTAACCAGAATAGAAAGAGGAGTGGGAGGCCCCGGTGCACAACTGAGCAAGAGCACGCGTACATTAGAGTGTCTAGTTTGAGAAACAGACGCCTCACAAATCCTCAGCTGGTAGTGTTACGTTCCCCAGTTTCTGTGTTGTGGGTTTGTATGTGCATTTATTTCAGGAAATGGCTTCCTGGATTCCCCCAAGCAGCTGATTGGTCCCCAATTGCAGATTGGATGTCTCATCACGCCCTCTCATTAAGGGATACAGCTGTCTTCAATTGCAGACTCCTTCTCCAGCTGTATAAAAGCCAGTGTTCATTTGCTCAGAAAGAGATCTGATTGGTGTGTCATGTGTTGGTTGTTGCTCAGAGAGAAATCTGATTGGTGTGTCCTGTGTTGGTTGTTGCTCAGAGAGAGATCTGATTGGTGTGTCCTGTGTTGGTTGTTGCTCAGAGAGAGATCTGATTGGTGTGTCCTGTGTTGGTTGTTGCTCAGAGAGAGATCTGATTGGTGTGTCCTGTGTTGGTTGTTGCTCAGAGAGAGATCTGATTGGTGTGTCCTGTGTTGGTTGTTGCTCAGAGAGAGATCTGAATGGTGTGTCCTGTGTTGGTTGTTGCTCAGAGAGAGATCTGATTGGTGTGTCTTGGGTTCATTGTCCATTTAGAAGACCAATTTGTGACCAAACATTAACTTCCTGACTGATGTCTTGAGATGTTTCTTCAATATATCCACACAGTTGTCCTCCCTCATGAAGTTATCTATTTTGTGAAGTGCACCAGACCCTCCTGCAGCAAAGCACCCCCACAACATGATGCTGCCACCCCCGTGCTTCACGGTTGGGATGGTGTTCTTCGGCTTGCAAGCATTCCCCTTTTTCCTCCAAACATAACAATGGTCATTATATCAGGTGTTTGGAAATTACTCCAAAGGGTGAGCCAGACTTGTGGAGGTCTAAAATTATTTTCTAAAGTCTTGGCTGAATTATAAGTGAAATACTCTCTGTAAACAATTGTTGGAAAAATGAATTGTGTCATGCACCAATCAGATGTCCTAACCAACTTGCCAAAACTATAGTTTGTTCACAAGAAATTTGTGGAGTGGTTGAAAAAATGAGTTTTAATTATTCCAACCTGAGTGTATTTAAACTTCCGACATCAACTGTATTTCCTGTTACTAAGTTATTTACAGTTTCCTTTAGTTTTCCATGTGGACCAATTTATCGTTGAATTAATTTTCCAACAATGAAAGTTAGATATGGCAAATATGAAATAGGATAAAATCTTACTATGATACTACTGTAGTAAATACTACTATAATACTAATACTACTGTAGTAAATACTACTATAATGCTACTGTAGTAAATACTACTATAATACTACTGTAGTAAATGCTACTATAATACTACTGCAGTAAATACTACTATAATACTACTGCAGTAAATACCTCTATAATACTACTGTAGTAAATACTGCTATAATACTACTGCAGTAAAAAGTACTATAATACTACTGTAGTAAATACTACTATAATACTACTGTAGTAAATACTACTATAATACTAATACTACTGTAGTAAATACTACTATAATACTAATACTACTGTAGTACATTCTATTATAATACTACTGTAGTAAATACTACTATAATACTACTGCAGTAAATACTACCATAATACTACTGTAGTAAATACTACTATGATACTAATACTACTGTAGTAAATACTACTATAATACTAATACTACTGTAGTCAATCCTACCATAATACTAATATCACTTTAGTAAATCCTACTATAATACTACTATAGTAAATACTACTATTATAGAACTATTGTAAATCCTACTATAGTAAATACTACTATTATAGAACTATCGTAAATCCTACTATAGTAAATACTACTATTATAGAACTATTGTAAATACTACTATAGTAAATACTACTATTATAGAACTATCGTAAATCCTACTATAGTAAATACTACTATTATAGAGCTTTAGTAAATCCTACTATAATACTACTATAGTAAAGCCTAATATAGTATTATAGTAAATTCTACCATAATATGTCTACAGTACTATTATAAATCCTACTATAATACTACTATTGTACTATAGTAAACACTACTATAATACTACTATTGTACTATAGTAAACACTACTATAATACTGCTATAGTAAATACCAATATAATACTACTATAGTTCTATGGTAAATAATGCTGCTAAATACCCAGTGATTAACAAACAATAACAAACACAAACACTAGATGCAGCTAGACCCTATAGCTGAGACTACACACTAACACTAGATACAGTTAGACTCTATAGCTGAGACTACACACTAGATACAGCTAGACCCTATAGCTGAGACTACACACTAGATACAGCTAGACGCTATAGCTGAGACTACACACTACATACAGCTAGACTCTATAGCTGAGACTACACACTAGATACAGTTAGACCCTATAGCTGAGACTACACACTAACACTAGATACAGTTAGACTCTATAGCTGAGACCACACACTAGATACAGCTAGACTCTATAGCTGAGACTACACACTAGATACAGTTAGACTCTATAGCTGAGACTACACACTAGATACAGTTAGACCCTATAGCTGAGACTACACACTAGATACAGCTAGACCCTATAGCTGAGACTACACACTAGATACAGTTAGACCCTATAGCTGAGACTACACACTAGATACAGTTAGACTCTATAGCTGAGACTACACACTAGATACAATTAGACCCTATAGCTGAACTAGCAGACCCTCGCTGTGTTCTGGTGTTCCAGTGTTCTGGACATCTCCCTCCATCGCTCTACGGACACAACAGCTCATTAGACTAGACGTAGCAACGGGGAACAACCGTTTCACGAGGCCCTGTGGAGAGGGATGGAGAAGGGTACGAGAAAGATGGAGAGTAAGAGAGAGGTACAGGATATAGACAGAGAAGAAGAGGGAGGATAGATTAACAGAGAAAATAGATATAGCTAAAGAGAGAAATATAGATGGAGGAGAGGACGAACAAAAGAGATGAGAGAGGAGGACAGTGGAGGAGAATGGAGAAGAGAGGAGGACTGTAGAGTAGAGTGGAGGTGCGTAGAGAAGAGGATAGGAGAGGTGGCGAGGAGACGAGAGGAGTGTAGAGGAGAGGAGAGGTGGAGAGGAGAGGAGGAGAGGAGAGGTGGAGAGGAGAGGTGGAGAGGAGTGGAGAGGAGGTTAAGTAGAGTAGAGTAAAATAGAGGAGAGTTGAGTCGAGAGGAGACGAGAGGAGTGTAGAGGAGAGGAAAGAAGAGGAGTGGAGAGGAAAGAAGAGAAGTGGAGAGGAGAGGTGGAGAGGAGAGGAGAGGTGGAGAGGAGAGGAGAGGTGGAGAGGAGACGAGAGGAGTGGAGAGGAGAGGAAAGAAGAGGAGTGGAGAGGAAAGAAGAGAAGTGGAGAGGAGAGGAGAGGTGGAGAGGAGAGGAGAGGAGGTTAAGTAGAGTAGAGTAAAATAGAGGAGAGTCGAGAGGAGAGGAGAGTAGAGGAATGTAGTGAAATGTAGAGTAGAGTAGAGTAGAGTAGAGTAGAGTAGAGTAGAGTAGGGGAGTGTACGGAATGAGAGGAGAGAAGTGTAGAGGAATGTTGAGGAGAGAGGAGGAGTGTAGAGGAGAGAGGAATGAGCGCAGTGCTTAGGTGTCTGGTCTCCAGGGAAATGACAGGGAGCGAAACACTGGATAATTATTTCCAGCTTACCAAATCGATCCCGGGCCAAAACAACAACAGCGCAACAGGCGAGAAATCCATTCCAGCACTCTGCAAAGCGTAAAGAACTATCGCAGGGAAATTGAAATCATCAATGACCGTCAGACAGGGCTGATGGTGTGTCAGCAGCATTAACAGAACCGGCTCAGCGCTGATCAGAATGTTCTAGCAAGTCTCATAATCACCAATCTACCAGAGCGCTGGATACACTCCCAACAACCATCCTCACACAGAGAGAAATACCTCCCTCAGAGAGAGAAAGACTTTCCTCACACAGAGAGATGAAGACCTTCCTCACAGAGAGAAGAAGACCTTCCTCACAGAGAGGGAAAGACCTCCCTCACAGAGAGGGAAAAACCTCCCTCACAGAGAGATGAATACCTTCCTCACAGAGAGAGAAAGACCTTCCTCACAGAGAGAGAAAGACCTTCCTCACAGAGAGAGAATGACCATCCTCAGAGAGAGAGAGAAAGACCTTCCTCAGAGAGAGAAGAAGGGAATCTGATAAATATTAACAGAAGTGGAACGCAATCTAATTGACGTATTTTGACAAAATGTCTTCAAGATTCCCAAACTCTGGAACATCTTCAACCTTTGAGGCCTGGCAGGATTCCTTGGCTGAATCCTCTCGCTGTCTCAGAAGAATCTTCGTCAAACTGTGTCAACGTCTAATGTCCTGGTAATTTAATCATGATATGTCGTGCTAAATTAGTGGCACTGATGTCACTGAGCCATCTCCACTAGCAACACAACACTCTCACTACTCAACCGAGGCAGGGAGCCGGTGTTGATGCTCAATAATGAATCAGAGTGGCAGCTGCCTCTTTTACACCAGGTTGTTTTGTTTAGTTTTAGTTGGTCATGGAACTACTACCAGAGAAAATCCCTTCAGCTCTACACAGCAGTGTCACAAATTATCAAGGTGCCCACCAGGTACAACCCTAAATCCGTAATCACGGGCATCCTCTTAGATATCAACCTAACCAACACGCCCTCTAAATACACCTCCGCTGTCTTAACCCATCATTGCCTGTGTCCGTAATGGGTCAGCGGTCAAACAACCACCCCTCATCACTGTCAAACGCTCCCTAAATCACTTCAGTGAGCAGGCCTTTCTAATCGACCTGGCCCGGGTATCCTGGAAGGATATTGACCTCATTCCGTCAGTAGAGGAGGCCTGGTTGCTCTTTAAAAGTGCCTTCCTCACCATCTTAAATAAGCATGCCTCATTCAAAAAATGTAGAGCTAAGAACAGATGTAGCCCTTGGTTCACTCCAGACTTGACTGCCCTTGACCAGCACGAAAACATCCTGTGGCATTCTTCAATAGCATCGAATTACACCCCCGATATGCTTTTCAGGGAAGTCAGGAACCAATGTAGTCGGTCAATTAGGAAAGCAAAGGCTAGCTTTTTCAAACAGAAATTTGCTTCCTGTAGCACTAATTCCATGGAGAATAAGAGCAACTCCTCCCAGCTACTCACTACACTGAGGATAGGAAACACTGTCACCAATGATAAATCTACGATAATTGATCATTTCAATCAGCATTTTTCTACGGTTGGCCATGCTTTCCACCTGGCTACCCCAACCCCTGCCAACATCTCAGCACCCCCTGCAGCAACTTGCCAGAGCCTATAAGCTAGAGACTTATATCTCCCTCACTAATTTTAAGCATCAGCTGTCAAAGCAGCTTACAGATCATTGCACCTGTACATAGCCCATCTGTAAATATCCCATCCAACTAAGTCATCCCCACATTGTTTCTCCTTTGCATTCTCCTTTGCATCCCAGTATCTCAACTTGCACATTCGTCTTCTGCACATCTATCACTCCAGTGTTTAATTGCTAAAAATGTAATTATTTTGCCACCATGACCTATTTATTGCCTTACCTCCCTAATTTTACCTCATTTTCACACACTGTACATAGACTCAAATCAAATCAAATCAAATCAAATTTTATTTGTCACATACACATGGTTAGCAGATGTTAATGCGAGTGTAGCGAAATGCTTGTGCTTCTAGTTCCGACAATGCAGTAATAACCAACAAGTAATCTAACTGACAATTCCAAAACTACTGTCTTGTACACAGTGTAAGGGGATAAAGAATATGTACATAAGGATATATGATGAGTGATGGTACAGAGCAGCATAGGCAAGATACAGTAGATGGTATCGAGTACAGTATGTACAAATGAGATGAGTATGTAAACAAAGTGGCATAGTTTAAAGTGTCTAGTGATACATGTATTACATAAGGATACAGTCGATGATATAGAGTACAGTATATACGTATGCATATGAGATGAATAATGTAGGGTAAGTAACATTATATAAGGTAGCATTGTTTAAAGTGGCTAGTGATATATTTACATCATTTCCCATCAATTCCCATTATTAAAGTGGCTGGAGTTGAGTCAGTGTGTTGGCAGCAGCCACTCAATGTTAGTGGTGGCTGTTTAACAGTCTGATGGCCTTGAGATAGAAGCTGTTTTTCAGTCTCTCGGTCCCAGCTTTGATGCACCTGTACTGACCTCGCCTTCTGGATGATAGCGGGGTGAACAGGCAGTGGCTCGGGTGGTTGATGTCCTTGATGATCTTTATGGCCTTCCTGTGACATCGGGTGGTGTAGGTGTCCTGGAGGGCAGGTAGTTTGACCCCGGTGATGCGTTGTGCAGACCTCACCACCCTCTGGAGAGCCTTACGGTTGAGGGCGGAGCAGTTGCCGTACCAGGCGGTGATACAGCCCGCCAGGATGCTCTCGATTGTGCATCTGTAGAAGTTTGTGAGTGCTTTTGGTGACAAGCCAAATTTCTTCAGCCTCCTGAGGTTGAAGAGGCGCTGCTGCGCCTTCTTCACAATGCTGTCTGTGTGAGTGGACCAATTCAGTTTGTCTGTGATGTGTATGCCGAGGAACTTAAAACTTGCTACCCTCTCCACTACTGTTCCATCGATGTGGATAGGGGGGTGTTCCCTCTGCTGTTTCCTGAAGTCCACAATCATCTCCTTAGTTTTGTTGACGTTGAGTGTGAGGTTATTTTCCTGACACCACACTCCGAGGGCCCTCACCTCCTCCCTGTAGGCCGTCTCGTCGTTGTTGGTAATCAAGCCTACCACTGTTGTGTCGTCCGCAAACTTGATGATTGAGTTGGAGGCGTGCGTGGCCACGCAGTCGTGGGTGAACAGGGAGTACAGGAGAGGGCTCAGAACGCACCCTTGTGGGGCCCCAGTGTTGAGGATCAGCGGGGAGGAGATGTTGTTGCCTACCCTCACCACCTGGGGGCGGCCCGTCAGGAAGTCCAGTACCCAGTTGCACAGGGCGTGGTCGAGACCCAGGGTCTCGAGCTTGATGACGAGCTTGGAGGGTACTATGGTGTTGAATGCCGAGCTGTAGTCAATGAACAGCATTCTCACATAGGTATTCCTCTTGTCCAGATGGGTTAGGGCAGTGTGCAGTGTGGTTGAGATTGCATCGTCTGTGGACCTATTTGGGCGGTAAGCAAATTGGAGTGGGTCTAGGGTGTCAGGTAGGGTGGAGGTGATATGGTCCTTGACTAGTCTCTCAAAGCACTTCATGATGACGGAAGTGAGTGCTACGGGGCGGTAGTCGTTTAGCTCAGTTACCTTAGCTTTCTTGGGAACAGGAACAATGGTGGCCCTCTTGAAGCATGTGGGAACAGCAGACTGGTATAGGGATTGATTGAATATGTCCGTAAGCACACCGGCCAGCTGGTCTGCGCATGCTCTGAGGGCGCGGCTGGGGATGCCGTCTGGGCCTGCAGCCTTGCGAGGGTTAACACGTTTAAATGTCTTACTCACCTCGGCTGCAGTGAAGGAGAGACCGCATGTTTTCGTTGCCGGCCGTGTCAGTGGCACTGTATTGTCCTCAAAGCGGGCAAAAAAGTTGTTTAGTCTGCCTGGGAGCAGGACATCCTGGTCCGTGACTGGGCTGGATTTCTTCCTGTAGTCCGTGATTGACTGTAGACCCTGCCACATGCCTCTTGTGTCTGAGCCGTTGAATTGAGATTCTACTTTGTCTCTGTACTGACGCTTAGCTTGTTTGATAGCCTTGCGGAGGGAATAGCTGCACTGTTTGTATTCGGTCATGTTACCAGACGCCTTCCCCTGATTAAAAGCAGTGGTTCGCGCTTTCAGTTTCACGCGAATGCTGCCATCAATCCACGGTTTCTGGTTAGGGAATGTTTTAATCGTTGCTATGGGAACGACATCTTCAACGCACGTTCTAATGAACTCACACACCGAATCAGCGTATTCGTCAATGTTGTTGTCTGACGCAATACGAAACATGTCCCAGTCCACGTGGTGGAAGCAGTCTTGGAGTGTGGAGTCAGCTTGGTCGGACCAGCGTTGGACAGACCTCAGCGTGGGAGCCTCTTGTTTTAGTTTCTGTCTGTAGGCAGGGATCAACAAAATGGAGTCGTGGTCAGCTTTTCCGAAAGGGGGGCGTGGCAGGGCCTTATATGCGTCGCACAGTTTCTACTGTATTATTGACTGTATGTTTGTTTTACTCCATGTGTAACTCTGTGTTGTTGTTTGTGTCGAACTGCTTTGCTTTTATCTTGGCCAGGTCTCAGTTGAACTGGTTCTCAACTAGTTAAATAAATAAAGGTGAAATAAAAAATAAATAAAGGTGAAATAAAAAATAAATAAAGGTGAAATAAAAAATAAATAAAGGTGAAATAAAAAATAAAGAAATCATAAACGTGTAATGCTGTACATGACACATCTATGAAACTGCAGTTACTAATAAGTATATACACCCATTAAGAAAATTACTGTAAAACTGAGGCATAAAGAATGCCAAATAAGTCTGGCTGCGCAGCCAATTGGTAAACATACTGTAAATTCAGAAATTCTGGGACAAAGCTGATTTTTTTTTTTTACTATGAAACAAAGATAAATGATAACAAAAAGCAACAAAAGAAAACATATCAATAAGAATCAATTAAACGGCATGATCATTGCATAGGTGCACCTTGTGCTGGGGACACACAAAAAAAAGGACAATCTAAAATTTGCAGTTTTTGTCACACAACACAGTGTGTTGACCACCAGAGCTGTTGCCAGGGCATTTTATGTTAATTTATCTACTACAAGCCGCCTCCAACATCGTTTTAAAGTTCAACCAGGCTCTCACAACCACACACCACATGTAACAGCGCCAGCCCAGATCATTGAAGCTCATTTTCGTGCTCGTCATCATCACCAGGGTCTTGACCTGACTGCAGTTCGGCGTTGTAACCGACTTCAGTGGGCAATTGTTCACCTTCGATGGCCACTGGCACGCTGGAGAAGTGAGCTCTTCAAGGATGAATCCCAGTTTCAACTGTACCGGGCAGATGGCGTGTATGATGGTATGGGGCAGGCATAAACTACGGACAACAAACGCATTTGCATTTTTTCGATGGCAATTTGACGGCACAGACGTACCGTGACAAGATCCTGAGGTTGTTGTGCCATTCATCCATCCGTCGCCATCACCTCATGTTTCAGCAGGATAACGCAAGGCCCCATGTTGCAAGGATCTGTACACAATTCCTGGAAGCTGAAAATGTCCCAGTTTTCCCATGGCTCAACAGACATGTCACCGATTGTTTTGGATGCTTTGGATTGACGTGTAACACAGTGTGTTCCAATGCAGATAGCCCGGTTAGCCATAATGCAGATAGCCCGGTTAGCCACAATGCAGATAGCCCGGTAACCACAATGCAGATTGCCCGGTTAGCCACAAAGCAGACAGCCTGGTTAGCCACAATGCAGATAGCCCTGGTTAGCCACAATGCAGATAGCCCTGGTTAGCCACAATGCAGATAGCCCGGTTAGCCACAATGCCACTCTGTCAGGTCTCCGACCTCCTCGCTATAGGCTGTCTCGTCGTTGTCGGTGATCAAGCCTACCACTCGTGTCGTCTGCAAACTTAATGATGGTGTTGGAGTCGTGCCTGGCCATGCAGTCATAGGTGAACAGGGAGTACAGGAGGGGACTAAGCACGCACCACTGGGGAGCTCCGGTGTTGAGGTTCAGCGTGGCGGATGTGTTGCTACCTACCCTCACCACCTGGGGGCGGCAGTTCAATTAAGGTTGTCCCGTTGGGTTGCAAACACCCGGCGTTGAAACAGGTAATGTCATTTCGGCGACAGGTGTTTATGTTTTTGGACTCACCGGAGCAGAAACTTTAGAGTTATCGTTTAAAATCAAGTATGACAATAGACTGTATTTATGCTAGTACGGGTAGTCAACAGTGTTTTGAGTGTGGGGATGTTGGTCATAAGCGACATGCTTACCCGAAAAGGGAGAAGGTGGAGGGAGGGGCGCAGGTGGTCCTCGTAATGTCTGGACCCACTGATGTAGGGAGAGGTGATCATCGTATCGCCTGGGCCCACTGATGTAGGGAGAGGTGGTCCTCGTAACGCCTGGGCCCACTGATGTAGGGAGAGGTGGTCCTCGTAACGCCTGGGCCCACTGATGTAGGGAGAGGTGATCCTCGTAACGCCTGGGCCCACTGATGTAGGGAGAGGTGGTCATCGTAACGCCTGGGCCCACTGATGTAGGGAGAGGTGGTCCTCGTAACGCCTGGGCCCACTGATGTAGGGAGAGGTGGGCCTCGTAACACCTGGGCCCACTGATGTAGGGAGAGGTGGTCATCATAACGCCTGGGCCCACTGATGTAGGGAGAGGTGGTCATCATAATGCCTGGGCCCACTGATGTAGGGAGAGGTGGTCCTCATAACGCCTGGGCCCACTGATGTAGGGAGAGGTGGGCCTCGTAACACCTGGGCCCACTGATGTAGGGAGAGGTGGCCATCATAACGCCTGGGCCCACTGATGTAGGGAGAGGTGGTCATCATAATGCCTGGGCCCACTGATGTAGGGAGAGGTGGTCCTCATAACGCCTGGGCCCACTGATGTAGGGAGAGTTGGGCCTCGTAACACCTGGGCCCACTGATGTAGGGAGAGGTGGGCCTCCTAACACCTGGGCCCACTGATGTAGGGAGAGGTGGTCATCATAATGCCTGGGCCCACTGATGTAGGGAGAGGTGGTCCTCATAACGCCTGGGCCCACTGATGTAGGGAGAGGTGGTCCTCATAACGCCTGGGCCCACTGATGTAGGGAGAGGTGGTCCTCATAACGCCTGGGCCCACTGATGTAGGGAGAGGTGGTCATCGTAACGCCTGGGCCCACTGATGTAGGGAGAGGTGATCATCGTAACGCCTGGGCCCACTGATGTAGGGAGAGGTGGTCCTCATAACGCCTGGGCCCACTGATGTAGGGAGAGGTGGTCATCGTAACGCCTGGGCCCACTGATGTAGGGAGAGGTGGTCATCGTAACGCCTGGGCCCACTGATGTAGGGAGAGGTGGTCCTCATAACGCCTGGGCCCACTGATGTAGGGAGAGGTGGTCCTCATGACGCCTGGGCCCACTGATGTAGGGAGAGGTGGTCCTCGTAACGCCTAGGCCCACTGATGTAGGGAGAGGTGGTCCTCGTAACACCTGGGCCCACTGATGTAGGGAGAGGTGGTCCTTGTAACGTCTGGGCCCACTGATGTAGGGAGAGGTGGTCCTCATAACGCCTGGGCCCACTGATGTAGGGAGAGGTGGTCATCGTAACGCCTGGGCCCACTGATGTAGGGAGAGGTGATCATCGTAACGCCTGGGCCCACTGATGTAGGGAGAGGTGGTCCTCATAACGCCTGGGCCCACTGATGTAGGGAGAGGTGGTCATCATAACGCCTGGGCCCACTGATGTAGGGAGAGGTGGTCCTCATAACGCCTGGGCCCACTGATGTAGGGAGAGGTGGTCCTCATAACGCCTAGGCCCACTGATGAAGGGAGAGGTGGTCCTCGTAACACCTGGGCCCACTGATGTAGGGAGAGGTGATCATCGTAACGCCTGGGCCCAATGATGTAGGGAGAGGTGGGCCTCGTAACACCTGGGCCCACTGATGTAGGGAGAGGTGATCATCATAACGCCTGGGACCACTGATGTAGGGAGAGGTGGTCCTCATAACGCCTGGGCCCACTGATGTAGGGAGAGGTGGTCCTCATAACGCCTAGGCCCACTGATGAAGGGAGAGGTGGTCCTCGTAACACCTGGGCCCACTGATGTAGGGAGAGGTGATCATCGTAACGCCTGGGCCCAATGATGTAGGGAGAGGTGGGCCTCGTAACACCTGGGCCCACTGATGTAGGGAGAGGTGATCATCATAACGCCTGGGACCACTGATGTAGGGAGAGGTCGTCCTCGTAACACCTGGGCCCACTGATGTAGGGAGAGGTGATCATCGTAACGCCTGGGCCCACTGATGTAGGGAGAGGTGGTCATCATAACGCCTGGGCCCACTGATGTAGGGAGAGGTGGTCCTCATAACGCCTGGGCCCACTGATGTAGGGAGAGGTGGTCATCATAACGCCTGGGCCCACTGATGTAGGGAGAGGTGGTCATCATAACGCCTGGGCCCACTGATGTAGGGAGAGGTGGGCCTCGTAACGCCTGGGCCCACTGATGTAGGGCAAGGTGGTCATCATAACGCCTGGGCCCACTGATGTAGGGAGAGGTGGTCCTCATAACGCCTGGGCCCACTGATGTAGGGAGAGGTGGGCCTCGTAACACCTGGGCCCACTGATGTAGGGAGAGGTGATCATCATAACGCCTGGGCCCACTGATGTAGGGAGAGGTGGTCCTCGTAACGCCTGGGCCCACTGATGTAGGGAGAGGTGGTCATCGTATCGCCTGGGCCCACTGATGTAGGGAGAGGTGGTCCTCGTAACGCCTGGGCCCACTGATGTAGGGAGAGGTGGTCCTCGTAACGCCTGGGCCCACTGATGTAGGGAGAGGTGGTCATCGTATCGCCTGGGCCCACTGATGTAGGGAGAGGTGATCATCGTATCGCCTGGGCCCACTGATGTAGGGAGAGGTGGTCCTCCTAACGCCTGGGCCCACTGATGTAGGGAGAGGTGATCATCGTATCGCCTGGGCCCACTGATGTAGGGAGAGGTGATCATCGTAACACCTGGGCCCACTGATGTAGGGAGAGATGATCATCGTATCGCCTGGGCCCACTGATGTAGGGAGAGGTGATCATCGTAACGCCTGGGCCCACTGATGTAGGGAGAGGTGGTCATCATAACGCCTGGGACCACTGATGTAGGGAGAGGTGGTCCTCATAACGCCTGGGCCCACTGATGTAGGGAGAGGTGGTCCTCATAACGCCTAGGCCCACTGATGAAGGGAGAGGTGGTCCTCGTAACACCTGGGCCCACTGATGTAGGGAGAGGTGATCATCGTAACGCCTGGGCCCAATGATGTAGGGAGAGGTGGGCCTCGTAACACCTGGGCCCACTGATGTAGGGAGAGGTGATCATCATAACGCCTGGGACCACTGATGTAGGGAGAGGTCGTCCTCGTAACACCTGGGCCCACTGATGTAGGGAGAGGTGATCATCGTAACGCCTGGGCCCACTGATGTAGGGAGAGGTGGTCATCATAACGCCTGGGCCCACTGATGTAGGGAGAGGTGGTCCTCATAACGCCTGGGCCCACTGATGTAGGGAGAGGTGGTCATCATAACGCCTGGGCCCACTGATGTAGGGAGAGGTGGTCATCATAACGCCTGGGCCCACTGATGTAGGGAGAGGTGGGCCTCGTAACGCCTGGGCCCACTGATGTAGGGCAAGGTGGTCATCATAACGCCTGGGCCCACTGATGTAGGGAGAGGTGGTCCTCATAACGCCTGGGCCCACTGATGTAGGGAGAGGTGGGCCTCGTAACACCTGGGCCCACTGATGTAGGGAGAGGTGATCATCATAACGCCTGGGCCCACTGATGTAGGGAGAGGTGGTCCTCGTAACGCCTGGGCCCACTGATGTAGGGAGAGGTGGTCATCGTATCGCCTGGGCCCACTGATGTAGGGAGAGGTGGTCCTCGTAACGCCTGGGCCCACTGATGTAGGGAGAGGTGGTCCTCGTAACGCCTGGGCCCACTGATGTAGGGAGAGGTGGTCATCGTATCGCCTGGGCCCACTGATGTAGGGAGAGGTGATCATCGTATCGCCTGGGCCCACTGATGTAGGGAGAGGTGGTCCTCCTAACGCCTGGGCCCACTGATGTAGGGAGAGGTGATCATCGTATCGCCTGGGCCCACTGATGTAGGGAGAGGTGATCATCGTAACACCTGGGCCCACTGATGTAGGGAGAGGTGATCATCGTATCGCCTGGGCCCACTGATGTAGGGAGAGGTGATCATCGTAACGCCTGGGCCCACTGATGTAGGGAGAGGTGGTCATCGTAACGACTGGGCCCACTGATGTAGGGAGAGGTGATCATCGTAACGCCTGGGCCCACTGATGTAGGGAGAGGTGGTCATCGTATCGCCTGGGCCCACTGATGTAGGGAGAGGTGATCATCGTATCGCCTGGGCCCACTGATGTAGGGAGAGGTGATCATCGTAACACCTGGGCCCACTGATGTAGGGAGAGGTGGTCCTCGTAACGCCTGGGCCCACTGATGTAGGAGAGGTGGTCCTCATAACGCCTGGGCCCACTGATGTAGGGAGAGGTGGTCCTCATAATGCCTGGGCCCACTGATGTAGGGAGAGGTGGTCCTCGTAACGCCTGGGCCCACTGATGTAGGGAGAGGTGGTCATCGTAACGCCTGGGCCCACTGATGTAGGGAGAGGTGATCATCGTAACGCCTGGGCCCACTGATGTAGGGAGAGGTGATCATCGTAACTCCTGGGCCCTCTGATGTAAGGAGAGGTGATCATCGTAACGCCTGGGCCCACTGATGTAGGGAGAGGTGGTCCTCGTAACACCTGGGCCCACTGATGTAGGGAGAGGTGGTCCTCATAATGCCTGGGCCCACTGATGTAGGGAGAGGTGGTCCTCGTAACGCCTGGGCCCACTGATGTAGGGAGAGGTCGTCCTCATAACGCCTGGGCCCACTGATGTAGGGAGAGGTGGTCATCGTAACGCCTGGGCCCACTGATGTAGGGAGAGGTGGTGATCGTAACGCCTGGGCCCACTGATGTAGGGAGAGGTGGTCCTCATAACGCCTGGGCCCACTGATGTAGGGAGAGGTGGTCCTCATAACGCCTGGGCCCACTGATGTAGGGAGAGGTGGTCCTCATAACGCCTGGGCCCACTGATGTAGGGAGAGGTGGTCCTCGTAACGCCTGGGCCCACTGATGTAGGGAGAGGTGGTCATCGTAACGCCTGGGCCCACTGATGTAGGGAGAGGTGATCATCGTAACGCCTGGGCCCACTGATGTAGGGAGAGGTGATCATCGTAACTCCTGGGCCCTCTGATGTAAGGAGAGGTGATCATCGTAACGCCTGGGCCCACTGATGTAGGGAGAGGTGGTCCTCGTAACACCTGGGCCCACTGATGTAGGGAGAGGTGGTCCTCATAATGCCTGGGCCCACTGATGTAGGGAGAGGTGGTCCTCGTAACGCCTGGGCCCACTGATGTAGGGAGAGGTCATCCTCATAACGCCTGGGCCCACTGATGTAGGGAGAGGTGGTCATCGTAACGCCTGGGCCCACTGATGTAGGGAGAGGTGGTGATCGTAACGCCTGGGCCCACTGATGTAGGGAGAGGTGGTCCTCATAACGCCTGGGCCCACTGATGTAGGGAGAGGTGGTCCTCATAACGCCTGGGCCCACTGATGTAGGGAGAGGTGGTCCTCATAACGCCTGGGCCCACTGATGTAGGGAGAGGTGGTCCTCATAACGCCTGGGCCCACTGATGTAGGGAGAGGTGGTCCTCATAACGCCTGGGCCCACTGATGTAGGGAGAGGTGGTCCTCGTAACGCCTGGGCCCACTGATGTAGGGAGAGGTGGTCCTCATAACGCCTGGGCCCACTGATGTAGGGAGAGGTGGTCCTCATAACGCCTGGGCCCACTGATGTAGGGAGAGGTGGTCCTCGTAACGCCTGGGCCCACTGATGTAGGGAGAGGTGGTCCTCATAACGCCTGGGCCCACTGATGTAGGGAGAGGTGGTCCTCGTAACGCCTGGGCCCACTGATGTAGGGAGAGGTGGTCCTCGTAACGCCTGGGCCCACTGATGTAGGGAGAGGTGGTCCTCGTAACGCCTGGGCCCACTGATGTAGGGAGAGGTGGTCCTCATAACGCCTGGGCCCACTGATGTAGGGAGAGGTGGTCCTCGTAACGCCTGGGCCCACTGATGTAGGGAGAGGTGGTCATCGTAACGCCTGGGCCCACTGATGTAGGGAGAGGTGGGCCGACAGCGGCAGAGCAGCCACAAGCACCTGTTGCTGAGGAACAAGTTATCCATGTTGAGGGAGTTGCAACTAGAGGGAAATGTTATGCAGCAGCAAAGTATTGATTCAATCTTAGTATTGACGATTTGCCATTTTATTTTATTTTTTTGAATTTTTATCCCTTTTTCTCCCCAATTTTCGTGGTATCCAATTGTTGTAGTAGCTACTATCTTGGCTCATCGCTACAACTCCCGTACGGGCTCGGGAGAGACGAAGGTTGAAAGTCATGCATCCTCCGATACACAACCAAACCAAGCCGCACTGCTTCTTAACACAGCGCACATCCAACCCGGAAGCCAGCCGCACCAATGCGCCGGAGGAAACACAGTGCACCTGGCCACCTTAGGTTAGCGTACACTGCGCCCAGCCCGCCACAGGAGTCACTGATGCGCGATGAGACAAGGACACCCCTAAAGACCAAGCCCTCCCTAACCCGGGCGACGCTAGACCTCCAGGTCGCGGCCGGTTACGACAGAGCCTGGGCGCTAACCCAAGGACTCTGATGGCACAGCTGGCGCTGCAGTACAGCGCCCTTAACCACTGCGCCACCCGGGAGCCTTGCCAGTTTTTTTTTTAAATAATTTTATTTTTCTCCTTTCGTGGTATCCAAATTGGTAGTTACAGTCTTGTCTCATCGCTGAAACTCCCGTACGGACTCTTGAGAGCGAAGGAAACATGCGTCCTCCGAAACACAACCCAACCTAGCCGCACTGCTTCTTGACACAATGCACATCCAACCCGGAAGCCAGCCGCACCAATGTGTCGGAGGAAAACACTGTACACCTGGCGACCTGGTCAGCAACAGGAGTCACGAGTGCACGATGAAACAAGGATATCCCTGCCGGCCAAACCCTCCCTAACCCGGACGAGGCTGGCCAATTGTGCGTCGCCCTATGGGCCTTCCAGTCGTGGCCGGCTGCTACAGAGCCTGGGCTCGAACCCAGAATGTCTGGTGACGATTTGCCTGTTTGATGGTTCGTCGCAGGGCATAGCAGGATTTCTTGTAAGCTTCTGGGTTAGAGGCCTAATTATTTGGCTGATTTCCTTTTATGAACTGTAACTCAATAAAATCGTTGAAATTGTTGCGTTCATGTTTTTTGGTCATCTATTCATTTTAATTTCCTAAGATAAATAAAACATCTCACTTCATTGAGGGATTTTTGAACAGCTTCTCACTTTGTTTCTCCAGTTGTGGCAAAATTCAAAAAAATGACAGTTGCATATATGTTATTCTTGTTGCTAGGCCAACGGTTACATTGATTTTAGCTTTAGCGATTATTCAATTATAGTTAGTGTCTGAAAAAATTATTATGATTTTAATATTTGTCAAATTATTGAGCGTGTCCTCAAAACTCATATAAGCATCAGAAATGTCTCTCATTTAGCATAACCAAACGCATATCAAGACCATGAAATGTACCACAGTTGTATTTGCTGAGAAAATATACTATACTTCTGTCAGTATGTGCAAGAGAGACCAAAACTGTTGAAAAAAATAAGATAATGAACGAGCTAGAAATGAAGACACAGGGAGAAGTGTCAGACAGAGAAAGAGACATGAGAGAAGAAGACAACAGAGGAGTGATGCCAGCCATTAGACGGCAGCAGGGTGTGTGTTTGTGTGTTTCCTCCCAATGAAAAGGAAACATCATTAGTCCTCATTAAACCTCTGGGCCTCCCCCTCTGAATACACACACACTACACGGATAGAGAGAGAGAGGGAGAGAGAGGGAGAGGTAGAGGGAGACGGAGAGAGGGAAAGAGAGGAGGTAGGGAGGGAGAGAAAGTAGAGAGGGAATGAGAGAGAGAGGATCAGGTAGGGCGGGAGAGAGAGGAGAGAGAGGGGATGGGGTAGGGAGGGAGAGAGAGAGAGCGAGAGAGAGGATGAGGTAGGGAGGGAGAGAGAGGAGAGAATGAGGTAGGGAGGGAGAGAGACGAGAGAGAGGATGAGGTAGGGAGGGAGAGAGGTAGGGAGGGAGAGAGAGAGAGGAGAGAGAGAGGTGAGGTAGGGAGGGAGAGAGAGAGGAGAGAGCGAGAGGATGAGGTAGGGAGAGAAAGTAGAGAGGGAATGAGAGAGAGAGAGGGGGAGAGAGAGAGAAAGAAAAAAGAGAGAGAGGATGAGGTAGGGAGAGAAAGTAGAGAGGGAATGAGAGAGAGGGGGAGAGAGAGAGAAAAGCAGAGAGAGAGAAAGAAAAAAGAGAGAGAGGGAAGTATAGAAGGAGAGGAATGAGGCGATAAGAAAAGCGATGGAGAGAAAGGAGGGTCGTTGAGTTTGTTGTTATTTAGCTTTTTTCACATTTTGGGTGTTTTATTTTATGTTATTTGTGCAATGTTCACTCTAACCACGAAGAAACAGATTAAACTTCACTTTCTAGAGCAGTCTGGTAACCGACCAGTCGATCGCCAAACATTTCTGTAAAAAAAAATTATAATAATTTTGTCTAGGACTGTTGCCAGTAGGTGCACCCGGTTCAGCTGCCCTGCCCACCGGGTAGGCCAACTGTTGCCATGTTGAACCATTTAATGTATCTGAATATACAAACTCCACCTTTGCGGTCTGCAGTAACATAGCAGCCATAACAGAAACCTACAGCAAAGTTGATACTGTGAGATTTCAAAACGTTTTAAACGACTAGAGACTGGCAACGAATACAGCAAAGAAATGTTGTTTTTATGAGTGAGTTCTTCCTGCTACCATTAATCCTGTTGACATTAGTAAATATTAGTATATTATATATTAGTAAAACTATGAAATAACAGATATTGAATCAGGTAGTAATCAACAAAGTGTTTTATATTTAATTTAATATTAAAGATTCTTCAAAGTTCCCACACGTTGCCTTGATGACAGCTTTGCACACTCTTGGCATTCTCTCAACCAGCTTCACCTGGAATGCTTTTCCAACAGTCTTGACGCGGTTCCCACATATGCTGAGTACTTGTTGGCTGTCCCAGTCATCCAACACAATCGCAATTGGGTTGAGGTTGGGTGATTGTGGAGGCCAGGTAATCTGATGCAGCACTCCATCACTCTCCTGCTTGGTCAAATAGCCATTACACAGCCTGAAGGTGTGTTTTGGGTCATTGTCCTGTTGAAAAACAAATTATAGTCCCACTAACCGCAGACCAGATGGGATGGCGTATCGCTGCAGAATGCTGTGATATCCATGCTTGTTAAGTGTGCCTTGAATTCTAAATAAATCATTGACAGGGTAAACAGCAAAGCACCCTGACACAATCACACCTCCTCCTCCATGCTTCACGGTGGGAACCACACATGCAGAGATCATCCATTCATCTACTCTGAGGCTCAAAAAGACAAGGCAGTTGGAACCAAACATTTCTAATTTGGACTCATCAGACCAAAGGACAGATTTCCATCGGTCTAATGTCCATTGCTCGTGTTTCTTGGCCCAAACAAGTCTCTTCTTCTTATTGGTGTCCTTTAGTAGTGGTTTCTTTGCAGCAATTCCATCACGAAGGCCTGATTCACACAGTCTCCTCTGAATAGTTATGTTGAGATGTGTCTGTTACTTGAACTCTGTGAAGCATTTATTTGGGCTGCAATCTGAGGTGCAGTTAACTCCAATGATCTTATCCTCTGAAGCAGAGGTAACTCTGGGTCTTCCTTTCCTGTGGCGGTCCTCATGAGAGCCAGTTTCATCTTAGCGCTTGATGGTTTTTTGCGACTGCACTTGAAGAAACTTTCAAAGTTCTTGACATTTTCCGTATTGACTGACCTTCATGTCTTAAAAAGTAACGATGGACTGTCATTTCTTTTTGCTTATTTTAGCTGTTCTCGCCCTTTGGTATATTACCAAGTAGGGATATTTTCTGTATAACCCTAACCCTAACCCTAACCCTACCCCTACTGATTTAAATCTGTTCAACACTTCTTTGGTTACTACATGATTCCATATGTGTTATTTTATAGTTGATGTCTTCACTATTACTATTAAATTGTAGAAAATAGCAAAAATAAAGAAAACCCCTTTAATGAGTAGGTGTGTCCAAACTTTTGACCAGTACCCTATATTCATACCCATTTAAAATCTATTCAAAATCTGAGAAAGACAATATTTTTCATATAATTTCTGGGGGGGGAAAAAAAAACACATTTTCACAATTCATTTCTTCATTTCATATATTCCTGCTACCATGCACTTTTCCACCTGGGGTTGTTGTGTTAAAACCTGAATCCAAAATGTCTGGTGAATCCAAAACGTGGAAAAGTCAAGGAGGATAATCACGCATACACTAACACACACACACACACACACACACACACTGAAACACACACACACACTGAAACACACACACACCCACACCCACACCCACACTTCTGCTGCCATACTGTTTACTCTTATTATTAATATTTGTATTATTATTTGTCCTGCTACACATCACTTTCTCCTAATACCTGCCTGCATGTACACATCTCTACCTAAAATATTCCAGTATCCCTGCCTGCATGTACACATCTCTACCTAAAATATTCCAGTATCCCTGCCTGCATGTACACATCTCTACCTAAAATACTCCAGTATCCCTGCCTGCATGTACACATCTCTACCTAAAATACTCCAGTATCCCTGCCTGCATGTACACATCTCTACCTAAAATACTCCACTATCCCTGCCTGCATGTACACATCTACCTAAAATACTCCTAATACCTGCCTACATGTAGACATCTCTACCTAAAATACTCCTAATACCTGCCTACATGTACACATCTCTACCTAAAATACTCCTAATACCTGCCTGCATGTACACATCTCTACCTAAAATAAATCAGTATGCCTGCCTACATGTACACATCTCTAACTAAAATACTCCAGTACCCCTGCCTACATGGTCCCATCTACCTAAAATGCTCCAGTATCCCTGCCTGCATGTACACATCTACCTAAAATACTCCAGTATCCCTGCCTGCATGGTCACATCTACCTAAAACACTCCACTATCCCTGCCTGCATGTACACATCTCTACCTAAAATACTCCTAATACCTGCCTGCATGTACAGTGCCTTGCGAAAGTATTCTGCCCCCTTGAACTTTGCGACCTTTTGCCACATTTCAGGCTTCAAACATAAAGATATACAACTGTATTTTTTTGTGATGAATCAACAACAAGTGGGACACAATCATGAAGTGGAACAACATTTATTGGATATTTCAAACTTTTTTAGCAAATCAAAAACTGAAATATTGGGCGTGCAAAATCATTCAGCCCCTTTACTTTCAGTGCAGCAAACTCTCTCCAGAAGTTCAGTGTGGATCTCTGAATGATCCAATGTTGACCTAAATGACTAATGATGATAAATACAATCCACCTGTGTGTAATCAAGTCTCCGTATAAATGCACCTGTACTGTGATAGTCTCAGAGGTCCGTTAAAAGCGCAGAGAGCATCATGAAGAACAAGGAACACACCAGGCAGGTCCGAGATACTGTTGTGAAGAAGTTTAAAGCCGTATTTGGATACAAAACGATTTCCCAAGCTTTAAACATCCCAAGGAGCACTGTGCAAGCGATAATATTGAAATGGAAGGAGTATCAGACCACAGCAAATCTACCAAGACCTGGCTGTCCCTCTAAACTTTCAGCTCATACAAGGAGAAGACTGATCAGAGATGCAGCCAAGAGGCCCATGATCACTCTGCATGAACTGCAGAGATCTACAGCTGAGGTGGGAGACTCTGTCCATAGGACAACAATCAGTCGTATATTGCACAAATCTGGCCTTTATGGAAGAGTGGCAAGAAGAAAGCCATTTCTTAAAGATATCCATAAAAAGTGTCGTTTAAAGTTTGCCACAAGCCACCTGGGAGACACACCAAACATGTGGAAGAAGGTGCTCTGGTCAGATGAAACCAAAATGGAACTTTTTGGCAACAATGCAAAACGTTATGTTTGGCGTAAAAGCAACACAGCTGAACACACCATCCCCACTGTCAAACATGGTGGTGGCAGCATCATGGTTTGGGCCTGCTTTTCTTCAGCAGGGACAGGGAAGATGGTTAAAATTGATGGGAAGATGGATGGAGCCAAATACAGGACCATTCTGGAAGAAAACCTGATGGAGTCTGCAAAAGACCTGAGACTGGGACGGAGATGTGTCTTCCAACAAGACAATGATCCAAAACATAAAGCAAAATCTACAATGGAATGGTTCAAAAATAAACATATCCAGGTGTTAGAATGGCCAAGTCAAAGTCCAGACCTGAATCTAATCGAGAATCTGTGGAAAGAACTGAAAACTGCTGTTCACAAATGCTCTCCATCCAACCTCACTGAGCTCGAGCTGTTTTGCAAGGAGGAATGGGAAAAAATGTCAGTCTCTCAATGTGCAAAACTGATAGAGACATACCCCAAGCGACTTACAGCTGTAATCGCAGCAAAAGGTGGCGCTACAAAGTATTAACTTAAGGGGGCTGAATAATTTTGCACGCCCAATTTTTCTGTTTTTGATTTGTTAAAAAAGTTTGAAATATCCAATAAATGTTGTTCCACTTCATGATTGTGTCCCACTTGTTGTTGATTCTTCACAAAAAATACAGTTTTATATCTTTATGTTTGAAGCCTGAAATGTGGCAAAAGGTCGCAAAGTTCAAGGGGGCCGAATACTTTCGCAAGGCACTGTACACATCTCTACCTAAAATACTCCTAATACCTGCCTGCGTGTACACATCTCTACCTAAAATACTCCTAATACCTGCCTACATGTACACATCTCTACCTAAAATACTCCAGTATCCATGCAAATTGTAAAGTTGGTACTGAACACTGACCCTGTGTCTATCCTCAAACTCCCTGTCATACATCGACCAGGGCGCAGTAGTTACACATCTTTAAATAACCAAAAGGTCAACAGCAAAGATCTTGCCGCAACCAAGATGCACACGAACACACATGGAAAAATAATCACCCACAAAACACAGCTGGGAAAAGGCTACCTAAGTATGGTTCCTAAATCAGAGACAACGATAGACAAGCCGTCCCTGATTGAGAACCACACCTGGCCGAAAACAAAGAAATAGAAAACATGCCCACCCTAGTCACACCCTGGCCTAACCAAAATAGAGAATAAAAAGCCTCTATGGCCAGGATGTGACATCGTGTATATAGCTTCCTCTCAGAGGTACTGAACACTGACCCTGAATAAAGCTTCCTGTCTTATTTCTTATTTCTTGTGTAAATACAAATACAACTCCAGTAGCATTTTTTTAAACTTCAAACACACTACAGGTTCAAACAAGGTGATCAAATTAAGATTATACATCTGTAGGCTTTTAGAAACACTGTACAGTCCATGAAAAGTATTTATCTCTGCTTCCCTTATAACTACATGTTTTTTAGATAATACCTTCTCGAGGTTTAATAGATAGGTTCAAGGAGATATCTGGGATTTTCTGCGAGTTTCTTCAAAATTTGTAAATGTTCACATTTCTACTTTTTTTTTTTATCTACTTTTTTTTTAATCCAAGGATTAGTACAAAACAGACAAAGTCATCGAAAATGTTACAAGAACTCTGCAACACCTTTCTGGCACTTCCTCCTTTACCAAGGGGCCCAAATTATGCTTTTAAAAAATCCAGCACATTCCTTTTGTATTTGTACAGCCTTGATTCTCCAATGATGTTCTCACACAGCTCTTGGCAGAAGCTAAATGCCATTGAATTAAGCCTCTGGGGTTGTAGGAAACTTTAGGACAAAAAAAAAAAAACGTTCCCCTGTCAAACTCCTCTCAACCTTGAGAGTCACCCTTTTTTTTTGGGAGGGTCAAGTTCCGACTGTGAAAAGTATGAAGTCGCTAAGCTCGTTTTCTTCACCCAAAAACAAATCTGACTGAATGGGAGAGGTGAAAGTATATTCTGCCGTATCGACCGTCCCTTCCAGATTCAGAGTTTTTTCCAATTAACGTGATCAGGAAAAACTCCAGGTCCAATATGACATGAAACGAAAGAAAAAATGAGAGGATGTATCCATAGACTATTGAGACACACCCGTAGCACTGCACTCTTTAGGAGCTATAGCTTTACAGCATCTCCTTACCCCCTACCCCTTACCCCATACCCCCTACCCCTTACCCCCTATCCACTGTCCCATCCCCTACCCCTTACCCCTATCAACTATCCCATCCCCTATCCCTTACCCCTTACCCCCTACCCCTTACTCCCTATCCACTATCCCATCCCCTATCCCTTACCCACAATCCACTATCCCATCCCCTACCCCCTATCCACTATCCCATCCCCTATCCCTTACCCCCTATCCTCTACCCCTTACCCCCTACCCCTTACCCCCTATCCACTATCCCATCCCCTATCCCCTACCCCCTACCCCTTACCCCCTATCCACTATCCCATCCCTTATCCCCTACCCCTTACCCCCTATCCACTATCCCATCCCCTACCCCTTACCCCTATCAACTATCCCATCCCCTACCCCTTACCCCTTACCCCCTACCCCTTACTCCCTATCCACTATCCCATCTCCTATCCCTTACCCACAATCCACTATCCAATCCCCTACCCCCTATCCACTATCCCATCCCCTATCCCTTACCCCCTATCCCCTACCCCTTACCCCCTACCCCTTACCCCCTATCCACTATCCCATCCCCTACCCCCTACCCCCTACCCCTTACCCCCTATCCCCTACCCCTTACCCCCTACCCCTTACCCCTATCAACTATCCCATCCCCTACCCCTTACCCCTTACCCCCTACCCCTTACTCCCTATCCACTATCCCATCCCCTATCCCTTACCCACAATCCACTATCCCATCCCCTACCCCCTATCCACTATCCCATCCCCTATCCCTTACCCCCTATCCCCTACCCCTTACCCCCTACCCCTTACCCCCTATCCACTATCCCATCCCCTACCCCCTATCCACTATCCCATCCCCTATCCCTTACCCCCTATCCCCTATCCCATCCCCTATCCCTTACCCCTTACCCCCTATCCCATCCTCTATCCCCTATCCCTTACCCCCTATCCACTATCCCATCCCCTATCCCCTATCCCTTACCCCCTAGCCCCTATCCCAACCCTATCCCTTACCCCCTATCCCCTATTCCCTACCCCTACCACATCTCCTATCCCTTACCCCTTACCCACTATCCCCCATTCCTTACCCCTACCCCTTATCCTATCTCTTATCCCCTACCCTTACCCCATCTCCTATCCCTTACTCCCTAGTCTCTACCCCCTAGTCCCTACCCCCTATCCTCTCTGCCTCTCTGTCACATAAACTCTGATTCATAATGCTTCACTAATGGCTGTGTATTTTGAGTAAGTAAGGTTCAAAGTGCCTAGTGAGCTAAAAGTGGAGAGAATTGACCCTTGACCCTTCTGAGAAAAGGATGAGAAGGTCATTGATAAGTGTAAACTTATATAGCTGGAACACATCCAGGGTGTGCATCCCAAATGGCACCCTATTCCCTACATTTAAATGCAACCTTTATTTAACTTGGCAAGTCAGTTAAACAACAAATTATTATTTAAAATGACAGCCTACCGGTGAACAGTGGGTTAAATGCCTTGTTCAATTTCAGAACGCTAGATTTGTAGCTCAGGGATTGGAAGTCGGAAGTTTACATACACTAGGTTGGAGTTATTAAAACTAGTTTACATACACTTAGGTTGGAGTCATTAAAACTTGTTTTTCAGCAACTCCACAAATGTCTTGTTAACAAACTATAGTTTTGGCATGTCGGTTAGGACATCTACTTTGTGCATGACACAAGTAATTTTTCCAACAATTGTTTACAGACTGGTTATTTCACTGTATCACAATTCCAGTGGGTCAGAAGTTTACATACACTAAGTTGACTGTGCCTTTAAACAGCTTGGAAAATTCCAGAAAATTATGTCATGGCTTTAGAAGCTTCTGATCGGCAAATTAACTTAATTCGTGTCAATTGGAGGTGTACCTGTGGATGTATTTCAAGGCCTACCTTCAAACTCAGTGCCTCTTTGCTTGACATCATGGGAACATCAAAAGAAATCAGCCAAGACCTCAGAATACATATTGCAGATATCCACAAGTCTTGTTCATCCTTGAGAGTAATTTCCTACCGCCTGAACGTACCACATTCATCTGTACAACTTATAGTACGCAAGTATAAACACCATGGGACCACGCAGCCATCATACCGCTCAGGAAGGAGATGCGTTCTAATCAACGTAATTTGGTGCGAAAAGTTTATATCAATCCCAGAACAACAGGTAACATTGTGAAGATGCTGGAGGAAACAGGTACAAAAGTAGAGTCCTATATCGACATCACCTGAAAGGCCGCTCAGCAAGGAAGAAGCCACTGCTTCCGCCATAAAAAGACAGAATACGGTTTGCAACTGCACATGGGGACAAATATCGTACTTTATGGAGAAATGTCCTCTGGTCTGATGAAACAAAAATAG
This sequence comes from Oncorhynchus mykiss, assembly GCF_013265735.2. Taxonomy (NCBI): domain Eukaryota; kingdom Metazoa; phylum Chordata; class Actinopteri; order Salmoniformes; family Salmonidae; genus Oncorhynchus; species Oncorhynchus mykiss. Next base: position 72,601,264 of record NC_048582.1, read on the forward strand.
AACTGTTTAGTCATAATGACCATTGTTATGTTTGGAGGAAAAAAGGGGAGGCTTGCAAGCTGAAGAACACCATCCCAACCGTGAAGCACGGTCAGTGGCAGCATCATGTTGTGGGGGTGCTTTGCTGCAAGAGGGACTCGTGCACTTCAGAAAATACAGGGCATCATGAGGGCAGGAAAATTATGTGACTTGATTACACACAGGTGGATTGTATTTATCATCATTAGTCATTTAGGTCAACATTGGATCATTCAGAGATCCTCACTGAACTTCTGGAGAGAGTTTGCTGCACTGAAAGTAAAGGGGCTGAATAATTTTGCACGCCCAATTTTTCAGTTTTTGATTTGTTAAAAAAGTTTGAAATATCCAATAAATGTCGTTCCACTTCATGATTGTGTCCCACTTGTTGTTGATTCTTCACAAAAAAATACAGTTTTATATCTTTATGTTTGAAGCCTGAAATGTGGCAAAAGGTCGCAAAGTTCAAGGGGGCCGAATACTTTCGCAAGGCACTGTATATATATATATATACACACATAGAGAGAGATAGAGGGTGTGTGAGCGAGTCACTGAGGGGGAAAGCGTATATGAGCTGTCAGCGAATCTTCCAATACGAATATCGGGAGGCCTGTTTGCTGGCATTTACTGAGACTTGGCTGGATAACAGAGTCCCGGACAGAGAAGAGGAGCCGGCCGGCTTCACTCTGGTCAGAGCGGACTGTGATCTGACAGTTACAGGGAAACTTCACGGCCTGCTTGTCAGGGACCAGTGGTGTAAATCGATCCTTGTAAGAGAGAGACTCTGTACCCCCGACATTGAACTGATCTCTGTGTCACTGCGACCCTACTATCTACCCTACTATCTACCCTAAGATCTACCCTACTATCTACCCTACTCTCTGCCCTACTCTCTGCCCTACTATCTGCCCTACAATCTACCCTACGATCTACCCTGCTATCTGCCCCGGGAGTTACCCTAATTGTTTGTTACCTTCATGTACATTCACCCGAAAGCTAATATAACAAAGGCATCAGAGATTATTCATAATTTGACATAGATACTGGAATCCATCTCCCCCGATGCACCAACATGTATTTTAGGGGATTTTAACAACTGTACCTTGCACAAAGTCCTGCGCATACCAACAGTATGTGAAATGTCACACTAGGAAAAATTGGACTCTTGATTTGTGCTATGGGACAATACCAAATGTGTTTCTGCCACCACCAGACCTCCCCTGGGGACATCAGACCACAATGTGGTCTACCTCAGGCCAACCTACTGTCGGCTCCTGGAGAGGGAGAAACCCACAGTTAAAACGACCTCAGGCCAACCTACTGTCGACTCCTGGAGAGGGAGAAATCCACAGTTAAAACGACCTCAGGCCAACCTACTGTCAGCTACTAGAGAGGGAGAAACCCACAGTTAAAACTACCTCAGGCCAACCTACTGTCGGCTCATGGAGAGGGAGAAACCCACAGTTAAAACTACCTCAGGCCAAACTACTGTCAGCTCCTAGAGAGGGAGAAACCCACAGTTAAAACTACCCCAGGCCAACCTACTGTCGGCTCCTAGAGAGGGAGAAACCCACAGTTAAAACTACCTCAGGCCAACCTACTGTCGGCTCCTGGAGAGGGAGAAACCCACAGTTAAAACTACCTCAGGCCAACCTACTGTCGGCTCCTAGAGAGGGAGAAACCCACAGTTAAAACTACCTCAGGCCAACCTACTGTCGGCTCCTAGAGAGGGAGAAACCCACAGTTAAAACTACCTCAGGCCAACCTACTGTCAGCTCCTAGAGAGGGAGAAACCCACAGTTAAAACTACCCCAGGCCAACCTACTGTCGGCTCCTAGAGAGGGAGAAACCCACAGTTAAAACTACCTCAGGCCAACCTACTGTCGGCTCCTGGAGAGGGAGAAACCCACAGTTAAAACTACCTCAGGCCAACCTACTGTCGGCTCCTAGAGAGGGAGAAACCCACAGTTAAAACTACCTCAGGCCAACCTACTGTCAGCTCCTAGAGAGGGAGAAACCCAAAGTTAAAACTACCTCAGGCCAACCTACTGTCGGCTCCTCGAGAGGGAGAAACCCACAGTTAAAACTGTCCAGATCTGAAATGAAAACAGTGTCACTTGTCCCCAGGGGTGTTTGGACTGTACTATGTGGGAGGAATTTGGTCTCCAGGGTGGTTTGACTGTACTATGTGGGAGGTATTTGGTCTCCAGGGGTGGTTTGACTGTACTATGTGGGAGGTATTTGGTCTCCAGGGGTGTTTTGACTGTACTATGTGGGAGGTATTTGGTCTCCAGGGTGGTTTGACTGTACTCTGTGGGAGGTATTTGGTCTCCAGGGGTGGTTTGACTGTACTATGTGGGAGGTATTTGGTCTCCAGGGGTGGTTTGACTGTACTCTGTGGGAGTTATTTGGTCTCCAGGGGTGGTTTGACTACTATGTGGGAGGTATTTGGTCTCCAGGGGTGTTTTGACTGTACTATGTGGGAGGTATTTGAGACAGCAGCTCTGATCTTGATGAACTCAGGAGTCTCTCCTCAGTAAACACAAGGGTGGAGAGGACCCTCTCCTCAGGAAACGCAAGGGTGGCCTGGCAAGTCATTAAATCCATGGCTAGTGCCCCCGACATAGACAGGGGAAAAAACAGTGCTGACCTTATGACACATGAGGTCTAAGACCATGGCTAATGAACTGAATGTTTTCGTCTCAAGATTTGAATCAGACAACTTTGTGTCGGAGGTAAAACAAATGGGAGCATCATTATAAACGTTTGAGAGAGTTGTTGTTCAACAATCTGATGTTGGAGAGAGTTGTTGTTCACCAGTCTGATGTTGGAGAGAGTTGTTGTTCAACAGTCTGATGTTAGAGAGAGTTGTTGTTCACCAGTCTGATGTTGGAGAGAGTTGTTGTTCAACAGTCTGGTGTTTGAGAGAGTTGTTGTTCAGCAGTCTGATGTATGAGATAGTTGTTGTTCAGCAGTCTGATGTATGAGAGAGTTGTTGTTCAGCAGTCTGATGTATGAGAGAGTTGTTGTTCACCAGTCTGATGTTGGAGAGTGTTGTTGTTCACCAGTCTGATGTTTGAGAGAGTTGTTGTCCAACAGTCTGATGTTGGACAGAGTTGTTGTCCACCAGTCTGATGTTGGAAAGAGTTGTTGTTCACCAGTCTGATGTTGGAGAGAGTTGTTGTTCACCAGTCTGATGTTGGAGAGAGTTGTTGTTCAGCAGTCTGATGTTGGAGAGAGTTGTTGTTCACCAGTCTGATGTTGGAGAGAGTTGTTGTTCAGGAGTCTGATGTATGAGAGAGTTGTTGTTCACCAGTCTGATGTATGAGAGAGTTGTTGTTCACCAGTCTGATGTTGGAGAGAGTTGTTGTTCACCAGTCTGATGTTGGAGAGAGTTGTTGTTCAACAGTCTGATGTTAGAGAGAGTTGTTGTTCACCAGTCTGATGTTGGAGAGAGTTGTTGTTCAATAGTCTGGTGTTTGAGAGTTGTTGTTCAGCAGTCTGATGTTGGAGAGAGTTGTTGTTCAGCAGTCTGATGTATGAGAGAGTTGTTGTTCAGCAGTCTGATGTATGAGAGAGTTGTTGTTCACCAGTCTGATGTTGGAGAGAAATGTTGTTCACCAGTCTGATGTTGGAGAGAAATGTTGTTCACCAGTCTGATGTTGGAGAGAAATGTTGTTCACCAGTCTGATGTTTGAGAGAGTTGTTGTTCAGCAGTCTGATGTATGAGAGAGTTGTTGTTCAGCAGTCTGATGTATGAGAGAGTTGTTGTTCATTAGTCTGATGTCTGAGAGAGTTGTTGTCCAACAGTCTGATGTTGGAGAGTTGTTGTTCACCAGTCTGATGTTGGAGAGAAATGTTGTTCACCAGTCTGATGTTTGAGAGAGTTGTTGTTCAGCAGTCTGATGTTGGAGAGAGTTGTTGTCCAACTGTCTGATGTTGGAGAGAGTTGTTGTTCACCAGTCTGATGTTGGAGAGAGTTGTTGTTCAGCAGTCTGATGTTTGAGAGAGTTGTTGTCCACCAGTCTGATGTTGGAGAGTGTTGTTGTTCACCAGTCTGATGTTTGAGAGAGTTGTTGTCCAACAGTCTGATGTTGGAGAGAGTTGTTGTCCACCAGTCTGATGTTGGAGAGAGTTGTTGTTCACCAGTCTGATGTTGGAGAGAGTTGTTGTCCACCAGTCTGATGTTGGAGAGAGTTGTTGTCCACCAGTCTGATGTTGGAGAGAGTTGTTGTTCACCAGTCTGATGTTGGAGAGAGTTGTTGTCCACCAGTCTGACGTTGGAGAGAGTTGTGTTTCAGCAGTCTGATGTTGGAGAGAGTTGTTGTTCACCAGTCTGATGTTGGAGAGAGTTGTTGTTCAGGAGTCTGATGTTGGAGAGAGTTGTTGTTCAGCAGTCTGATGTTGGAGAGAGTTGTTGTTCAGCAGTCTGATGTTGGAGAGAGTTGTTGTTCAACAGTCTGATGTTGGAGAGAGTTGTTGTTCAACAGTCTGATGTTGGAGAGAGTTGTTGTTCACCAGTCTGATGTTGGAGAGAGTTGTTGTTCAGCAGTCTGATGTTGGAGAGAGTTGTTGTTCACCAGTCTGATGTTTGAGAGAGTTGTTGTTCACCAGTCTGATGTTGGAGAGAGTTGTTGTCCAACAGTCTGATGTATGAGAGAGTTGTTGTTCACCAGTCTGATGTATGAGAGAGTTGTTGTTCAGCATTCTGATGTTTGAGAGAGTTGTTGTCCAACAGTCTGATGTTGGAGAGAGTTGTTGTTCACCAGTCTGATGTTGGAGAGAAATGTTGTTCAACAGTCTGATATTTGAGAGAGTTGTTGTTCAGCAGTCTGATGTTGGAGGGAGTTGTTGTCCAACAGTCTGATGTTGGAGAGAGTTGTTGTTTACCAGTCTGATGTTGGAGAGAGTTGTTGTTCAGCAGTATGATGTTTGAGAGAGTTGTTGTCCAACAGTCTGATGTTGGAGACAGTTGTTGTTCACCAGTCTGATGTTGGAGAGAGTTGTTGTTCACCAGTCTGATGTTTGAGAGAGTTGTTGTCCACCAGTCTGATGTTGGAGAGAGTTGTTGTTCAGCAGTCTGATGTTGGAGAGAGTTGTTGTTCACCAGTCTCATGTTGGAGAGAGTTGTTGTTCACCAGTCTGATGTTACAGAGAGTTGTTGTCCAACAGTCTGATGTCGGAGAGAGTTGTTGTTCAGCAGTCTGATGTTGGAGAGAGTTGTTGTTCACCAGTCTGATGTTGGAGAGAGTAGTTGTTCAGGAGTCTGATGTTGGAGAGAGTTGTTGTTCACCAGTCTGATGTTGGAGAGAGTTGTTGTCCACCTGTCTGATGTTGGAGAGAGTTGTTGTTCACCAGTCTGATGTTGGAGAGAGTTGTTGTTCAACAGTCTGATGTTAGAGAGAGTTGTTGTTCACCAGTCTGATGTTGGAGAGAGTTGTTGTTCAATAGTCTGGTGTTTGAGAGAGTTGTTGTTCAGCAGTCTGATGTTGGAGAGAGTTGTTGTTCAGCAGTCTGATGTATGATAGAGTTGTTGTTCAGCAGTCTGATGTATGAGAGAGTTGTTGTTCATTAGTCTGATGTCTGAGAGAGTTGTTGTCCAACAGTCTGATGTTGGAGAGTTGTTGTTCACCAGTCTGATGTTGGAGAGAAATGTTGTTCACCAGTCTGATGTTTGAGAGAGTTGTTGTTCAGCAGTCTGATGTTGGAGAGAGTTGTTGTTCACCAGTCTGATGTTGGAGAGTGTTGTTGTTCACCAGTCTGATGTTTGAGAGAGTTGTTGTCCAACAGTCTGATGTTGGAGAGAGTTGTTGTCCACCAGTCTGATGTTGGAGAGAGTTGTTGTTCACCAGTCTGATGTTGGAGAGAGTTGTTGTCCACCAGTCTGATGTTGGAGAGAGTTGTTGTCCACCAGTCTGATGTTGGAGAGAGTTGTTGTTCACCAGTCTGATGTTACAGAGAGTTGTTGTCCAACAGTCTGATGTTGGAGAGAGTTGTTGTTCAGCAGTCTGATGTTGGAGAGAGTTGTTGTTCACCAGTCTGATGTTGGAGAGAGTAGTTGTTCAGGAGTCTGATGTTGGAGAGAGTTGTTGTTCATCAGTCTGATGTTGGAGAGAGTTGTTGTCCACCAGTCTGATGTTGGAGAGAGTTGTTGTCCACCTGTCTGATGTTGGAGAGAGTTGTTGTTCACCAGTCTGATGTTGGAGAGAGTTGTTGTTCAACAGTCTGATGTTAGAGAGAGTTGTTGTTCACCAGTCTGATGTTGGAGAGAGTTGTTGTTCAATAGTCTGGTGTTTGAGAGAGTTGTTGTTCAGCAGTCTGATGTTGGAGAGAGTTGTTGTTCAGCAGTCTGATGTATGAGAGAGTTGTTGTTCAGCAGTCTGATGTATGAGAGAGTTGTTGTTCATTAGTCTGATGTCTGAGAGAGTTGTTGTCCAACAGTCTGATGTTGGAGAGTTGTTGTTCACCAGTCTGATGTTGGAGTGAAATGTTGTTCACCAGTCTGATGTTTGAGAGAGTTGTTGTTCAGCAGTCTGATGTTGGAGAGTTGTTGTCCAACTGTCTGATGTTGGAGAGAGTTGTTGTTCACCAGTCTGATGTTGGAGAGAGTTGTTGTTCAGCAGTCTGATGTTTGAGAGAGATTGTTGTCCAACAGTCTGATGTTGGAGAGAGTTGTTGTCCACCAGTCTGATGTTGGAGAGAGTTGTTGTTCACCAGTCTGATGTTGGAGAGTGTTGTTGTTCACCAGTCTGATGTTTAAGAGAGTTGTTGTCCAACAGTCTGATGTTGGAGAGAGTTGTTGTCCACCAGTCTGATGTTGGAGAGAGTTGTTGTTCACCAGTCTGATGTTGGAGAGAGTTGTTGTCCACCAGTCTGACGTTGGAGAGAGTTGTGTTTCAGCAGTCTGATGTTGGAGAGAGTTGTTGTTCACCAGTCTGATGTTGGAGAGAGTTGTTGTTCAGGAGTCTGATGTTGGAGAGAGTTGTTGTTCAGCAGTCTGATGTTGGAGAGAGTTGTTGTTCAGCAGTCTGATGTTTGAGAGAGTTGTTGTTGAACAGTCTGATGTTGGAGAGAGTTGTTGTTCAACAGTCTGATGTTGGAGAGAGTTGTTGTTCACCAGTCTGATGTTGGAGAGAGTTGTTGTTCAGCAGTCTGATGTTGGAGAGAGTTGTTGTTCACCAGTCTGATGTTTGAGAGAGTTGTTGTTCACCAGTCTGATGTTGGAGAGAGTTGTTGTCCAACAGTCTGATGTATGAGAGAGTTGTTGTTCACCAGTCTGATGTATGAGAGAGTTGTTGTTCAGCAGTCTGATGTTTGAGAGAGTTGTTGTCCAACAGTCTGATGTTGGAGAGAGTTGTTGTTCACCAGTCTGATGTTGGAGAGAATTGTTGTTCAACAGTCTGATATTTGAGAGAGTTGTTGTTCAGCAGTCTGATGTTGGAGAGAGTTGTTGTCCAACAGTCTGATGTTGGAGAGAGTTGTTGTTTACCAGTCTGATGTTGGAGAGAGTTGTTGTTCAGCAGTCTGATGTTTGAGAGAGTTGTTGTCCAACAGTCTGATGTTGGAGAGAGTTGTTGTTCACCAGTCTGATGTTGGAGAGAGTTGTTGTTCACCAGTCTGATGTTTGAGAGAGTTGTTGTCCACCAGTCTGATGTTGGAGAGAGTTGTTGTTCAGCAGTCTGATGTTGGAGAGAGTTGTTGTTCACCAGTCTCATGATGGAGAGAGTTGTTGTTCACCAGTCTGATGTTACAGAGAGTTGTTGTCCAACAGTCTGATGTTGGAGAGAGTTGTTGTTCAGCAGTCTGATGTTGGAGAGAGTTGTTGTTCACCAGTCTGATGTTGGAGAGAGTAGTTGTTCAGGAGTCTGATGTTGGAGAGAGTTGTTGTTCACCAGTCTGATGTTGGAGAGAGTTGTTGTCCACCAGTCTGATGTTGGAGAGAGTTGTTGTCCACCTGTCTGATGTTGGAGAGAGTTGTTGTTCACCAGTCTGATGTTGGAGAGAGTTGTTGTCCACCAGTCTGATGGTGGAGAGAGTTGTTTTTCAGCAGTCTGATGTTGGAGAGAGTTGTTGTTCACCAGTCTGATGTTGGAGAGAGTTGTTGTTCACCAGTCTGATGTTGGAGAGAGTTGTTGTTCACCAGTCTGATGTTTGAGAGAGTTGTTGTTCAACAGTCTGATGTTGGAGAGAGTTGTTGTTCATCAGTCTGATGTTGGAGAGAGTTGTTGTTCACCAGTCTGATGTTGGACAGAGTTGTTGTTCACCAGTCTGATGTTGGAGAGAGTTGTTGTTCACCAGTCTGATGTTTGAGAGAGTTGTTGTTCAACAGTCTGATGTTGGAGAGAGTTGTTGTTCATCAGTCTGATGTTGGAGAGAGTTGTTGTTCACCAGTCTGATGTATGAGAGAGTTGTTGTTCACCAGTCTGATGTATGAGAGAGTTGTTGTTCACCAGTCTGATGTTGGAGAGAGTTGTTGTTCACCAGTCTGATGTTGGAGAGAGTTGTTGTTCACCAGTCTGATGTATGAGAGAGTTGTTGTTCACCAGTCTGATGTATGAGAGAGTTGTTGTTCACCAGTCTGATGTTGGAGAGAGTTGTTGTTCACCAGTCTGATGTTGGAGAGAGTTGTTGTTCAGGAGTCTGATGTATGAGAGAGTTGTTGTTCACCAGTCTGATGTATGAGAGAGTTGTTGTTCACCAGTCTGATGTTGGAGAGAGTTGTTGTTCAATAGTCTGGTGTTTGAGAGAGTTGTTGTTCAGCAGTCTGATGTTGGAGAGAGTTGTTGTTCAGCAGTCTGATGTATGAGAGAGTTGTTGTTCAGCAGTCTGATGTATGAGAGAGTTGTTGTTCATTAGTCTGATGTCTGAGAGAGTTGTTGTCCAACAGTCTGATGTTGGAGAGTTGTTGTTCACCAGTCTGATGTTGGAGAGAAATGTTGTCCACCAGTCTGATGTTGGAGAGAGTTGTTGTCCACCAGTCTGATGTTGGAGAGAGTTGTTGTCCACCAGTCTGATGTTGGAGAGAGTTGTTGTTCACCAGTCTGATGTTGGAGAGAGTTGTTGTCCACCAGTCTGACGTTGGAGAGAGTTGTGTTTCAGCAGTCTGATGTTGGAGAGAGTTGTTGTTCACCAGTCTGATGTTGGAGAGTTGTTGTTCAACAGTCTGATGTTGGAGAGAAATGTTGTTCACCAGTCTGATGTTTGAGATAGTTGTTGTTCAGCAGTCTGATGTTGGAGAGAGTTGTTGTCCAACTGTCTGATGTTGGAGAGAGTTGTTGTTCACCAGTCTGATGTTGGAGAGAGTTGTTGTTCAGCAGTCTGATGTTTGAGAGAGTTGTTGTCCAACAGTCTGATGTTGGAGAGAGTTGTTGTCCAACAGTCTGATGTTGGAGAGAGTTGTTGTCCAACTGTCTGATGTTGGAGAGAGTTGTTGTCCAACAGTCTGATGTTGGAGAGAGTTGTTGTTCACCAGTCTGATGTTGGAGAGAGTTGTTGTTCACCAGTCTGATGTTGGAGAGTGTTGTTGTTCACAAGTCTGATGTTTGAGAGAGTTGTTGTCCAACAGTCTGATGTTGGAGAGAGTTGTTGTCCAACTGTCTGATGTTGGAGAGAGTTGTTGTTCACCAGTCTGATGTTGGAGAGAGTTGTTGTTCAGCAGTCTGATGTTTGAGAGAGTTGTTGTCCAACAGTCTGATGTTGGAGAGTGTTGTTGTTCACCAGTCTGATGTTTGAGAGAGTTGTTGTCCAACAGTCTGATGTTGGAGAGAGTTGTTGTCCAACTGTCTGATGTTGGAGAGAGTTGTTGTTCACCAGTCTGATGTTGGAGAGAGTTGTTGTTCAGCAGTCTGATGTTGGAGAGAGTTGTTGTCCAACAGTCTGATGTTGGAGAGAGTTGTTGTTCACCAGTCTGATGTTGGAGAGAGTTGTTGTTCACCAGTCTGATGTTGGAGAGTGTTGTTGTTCACCAGTCTGATGTTTGAGAGAGTTGTTGTCCAACAGTCTGATGTTGGAGAGAGTTGTTGTCCACCAGTCTGATGTTGGAGAGAGTTGTTGTTCACCACTCTGATGTTGGAGAGAGTTGTTGTCCACCAGTCTGATGTTGGAGAGAGTTGTTGTCCACCAGTCTGATGTTGGAGAGAGTTGTTGTTCACCAGTCTGATGTTGGAGAGAGTTGTTGTTCACCTGTCTGACGTTGGAGAGAGTTGTGTTTCAGCAGTCTGATGTTGGAGAGAGTTGTTGTTCACCAGTCTGATGTTGGAGAGAGTTGTTGTTCAGGAGTCTGATGTATGAGAGAGTTGTTGTTCAGCAGTCTGATGTTGGAGAGAGTTGTTGTTCAGCAGTCTGATGTTTGAGAGAGTTGTTGTTCAGCAGTCTGATGTTGGAGAGAGTTGTTGTCCACCAGTCTGACGTTGGAGAGAGTTGTGTTTCAGCAGTCTGATGTTGGAGAGAGTTGTTGTTCACCAGTCTGATGTTGGAGAGAGTTGTTGTTCAGGAGTCTGATGTATGAGAGAGTTGTTGTTCAGCAGTCTGATGTTGGAGAGAGTTGTTGTTCAGCAGTCTGATGTTGGAGAGAGTTGTTGTTCAGCAGTCTGATGTTGGAGAGAGTTGTTGTTCACCAGTCTGATGTTTGAGAGAGTTGTTGTTCACCAGTCTGATGTTGGAGAGAGTTGTTGTCCAACAGTCTGATGTATGAGAGAGTTGTTGTTCACCAGTCTGATGTATGAGAGAGTTGTTGTTCAGCAGTCTGATGTTTGAGAGAGTTGTTGTCCAACAGTCTGATGTTGGAGAGAGTTGTTGTTCACCAGTCTGATGTTGGAGAGAAATGTTGTTCACCAGTCTGATATTTGAGAGAGTTGTTGTTCAGCAGTCTGATGTTGGAGAGAGTTGTTGTCCAACAGTCTGATGTTGGAGAGAGTTGTTGTTTACCAGTCTGATGTTGGAGAGAGTTGTTGTTCAGCAGTCTGATGTTTGAGAGAGTTGTTGTCCAACAGTCTGATGTTGGAGAGAGTTGTTGTTCACCAGTCTCATGTTGGAGAGAGTTGTTGTTCACCAGTCTGATGTTACAGAGAGTTGTTGTCCAACAGTCTGATGTTGGAGAGAGTTGTTGTTCAGCAGTCTGATGTTGGAGAGAGTTGTTGTTCACCAGTCTGATGTTGGAGAGAGTAGTTGTTCAGGAGTCTGATGTTGGAGAGAGTTGTTGTTCACCAGTCTGATGTTGGAGAGAGTTGTTGTCCACCAGTCTGATGTTGGAGAGAGTTGTTGTCCACCTGTCTGATGTTGGAGAGAGTTGTTGTTCACCAGTCTGATGTTGGAGAGAGTTGTTGTCCACCAGTCTGATGGTGGAGAGAGTTGTTTTTCAGCAGTCTGATGTTGGAGAGAGTTGTTGTTCACCAGTCTGATGTTGGAGAGAGTTGTTGTTCAGCAGTCTGATGTATGAGAGAGTTGTTATTCACCAGTCTGATGTTGGAGAGAGTTGTTGTTCAACAGTCTGGTGTATGAGAGAGTTGTTGTTCAACAGTCTGATGTTGGACAGAGTTGTTGTTCACCAGTCTGATGTATGAGAGAGTTGTTGTTCAGCAGTCTGATGTTGGAGAGAGTTGTTGTTCACCAGTCTGATGTATGAGAGAGTTATTGTTCACCAGTCTGATGCATGAGAGAGTTTTTGTTCACCAGTCTGATGTATGAGAGAGTTGTTGTTCCCCAGTCTGATGTATGAGAGAGTTGTTGTTCACCAGTCTGATGTTGGAGAGAGTTGTTGTTCACCAGTCTGATGTATGAGAGAGTTGTTGTTCACCAGTCTGATTTTGGAGAGAGTTGTTGTTCACCAGTCTGATGTTGGAGAGAGTTGCTGTTCACCAGTCTGATGTTGGAGAGAGTTGTTGTCCACCAGTCTGATGTATGAGAGAGTTGTTGTTCACCAGTCTGATGTTGGAGAGAGTTGTTGTCCACCAGTCTGATGGTGGAGAGAGTTGTTGTTCACCAGTCTGATGTTGGAGAGAGTTGTTGTTCACCAGTCTGATGTTGGAGAGAGTTGTTGTTCACCAGTCTGATGTTCTAAAGTTGTTCAGTGGATGTAACACATACAAAAGCCCAGACTAAATAAGTGTGTTAAAGCACAGTGCTGAACAACTGGCTGGTGTTTTTACAGACATTTCCCAATCCTCACTTGACCAGCAACACGTGCCAGTATTGTGGGAAAACTCAACAATTATACCCATTCCTAAAGCATCTAATCCCTCTGTGCTGAATGACTACCGCCCTGTCGCCTTGACATCCTTAGGAATGAAATGCCTTGAGAAACTTGTGAAAAGTCATATTCTCAGCGTCACCCAGAAGCTTCCTGACCCATTTCAGTTTGCCTATCTGCCTCTCAGAGGAGTTGATGATGCCATTCTTACCCTCCTTAACATGGTCTATAGACACCTAGATCCAAATCCCATGTTAGGTTTGTGTTTGTTGACTTTTCTTCTGCCTTCAACACAGCCCTACATTCTGGCACAGAGACTCATTCGGGACTTCTCCTTAGATGGGGGGCTGGTTTTGTGGCTGTTAGACTTCCTGAGCCAATGCTTAGCGAGTCAAAATAGGTCCCCATGTGTCGGATATACGCAATACCAACACAGGCTCTCCTCAGGGATGTGTTTTGTCTCCACTCCACCACCAACACTGTCCCTCCTCAGGGATGTGTTTTGTCTCCACTTCTGTACATCTTGTACACTAATAGTTGTAGTAGTTTTCATCCTGACAGGACACCTTGTTAAGTTCGCTGATGACACTGCCTTGATCAGCCTGTTGCATGATGACGAGGAACATCATGGCCCGGGGTCCTAGATGACTTTGTAGAGTGGTGTGAGGAATCACACTTGGTCCTCAACACCAACAAGACCAAAGAGATGTGCATAGACTTCAGGAAGTGTACAACACCATATCTCTGCAACATACATCAGAGGTCAGAACAGAGATTGTAGAGGAATACCTATACCTGGGTGTCCTCTTGGACGATAAGCTTCAGTGGAGTAAATGTACAGACCTGATCTACATAGAGTCAACAGAGACTGTACTTTCTCAAAAAGCAAGGATATTTTAATATAGACTGTACTATACTGACTCTGTTCTACAAATCTTTCATTGAGAATATTTTACCTTGTTGTATTGTTTGTTGGTTTGGCAATTCCACTGTCAGCCAGAGAAATATGCTGAGAAGGATTGTCACCACAGCAAACAAGGTACTTAGAGTCAGACAGGCCTGGATGAGATCTTTAAGGTCAGGGCCCTCAGCATATAAGCCACCAAGAAAAACAACAATTCCTGGCAAATTTTTTCAAAAACGAGCCTGAAACTTTTTCTGAAGACTGTTGACATCTAGTGGAAGCCCTAGGAACTGCAATCTGGGAGAACTTGGCCTTATAATAAAAGTGATGACCATTGAAAATAGTGGTAGGCAGATTTTTTTTTTTTGCGGGGGTTTGGGTTTCGCCTGCCATATCAGTTCTGTCATGCTCACATACATAATTGTAAACGTTTTAGAAACCTTAGAGTGTTTTCTATCCAATCTACCAATTATATGCATATCCTAGCTTCTGGGCCTGAGTAACATGCAGTTTACTTTGGGCACGCTTTCATCACGAAGTCAAAATACTGGCCCCTACACAAGAGAGGTTAATGTCAGGTTCCGCAGCAAGGTACTTGGAGACAAATGGACCGGCCTGGATGAGATCACTCAGTAAGACCAGCAGGCTAATGTTCCTATCCACCCAGTGAGGCCAGCAGGCTAATGTTCCTATCCACCCAGTAAGGCCAGCAGGCTAATGTTCCTATCCACCAGTAAGACCAGCAGGCTAATGTTCCTATAGACTCAGTAAGACCAGCAGGCTAATGTTCCTATCCACTCAGTAAGGCCAGCAGGCTAATGTTCCTATCCACTCAGTAAGGCCAGCAGGCTAATGTTCCTATCCACCCAGTAAGGCCAGCAGGCTAATGTTCCTATCCACCCAGTAAGGCCAGCAGGCTAATGTTCCTATCCACCCAGTAAGGCCAGCAGGCTAATGTTCCTATCCACTCAGTAAGGCCAGCAGGCTAATGTTCCTATAGACTCAGTCAGACCAGCAGGCTAATGTTCCTATAGACTCAGTAAGACCAGCAGGCTAATGTTCCTATCCACCAGTAAGACCAGCAGGCTAATGTTCCTATAGACTCAGTAAGACCAGCAGGCTAATGTTCCTATCCACCAGTAAGACCAGCAGGCTAATGTTCCTATAGACTCAGTAAGACCAGCAGGCTAATGTTCCTATCCACCAGTAAGACCAGCAGGCTAATGTTCCTATCCACTCAGTAAGGCCAGCAGGCTAATGTTCCTATCCACCAGTAAGACCAGCAGGCTAATGTTCCTATCCACCCAGTAAGGCCAGCAGGCTAATGTTCCTATCCACTCAGTAAGGCCAGCAGGCTAATGTTCCTATAGACTCAGTCAGACCAGCAGGCTAATGTTCCTATAGACTCAGTAAGACCAGCAGGCTAATGTTCCTATCCACCAGTAAGACCAGCAGGCTAATGTTCCTATAGACTCAGTAAGACCAGCAGTGTAATGTTCCTATAGACTCAGTAAGGCCAGCAGGCTAATGTTTTAAGAATGACTTGTTGTATTGCCAAATTGTTTTGTATTTAAGCACCATTTTAAAGGTGTACATGACACTGCAAAAAAAATAAAAAATCAGTATGTTTGTAGAGAGAGAGAAAAAAATATATTTTTATTTATATAGATAGAGAAAGATATATATGTATGTATATACATACATTATATACTGTATATATATATATATATATATATATATATATATATATATATATATATATATATATATATATAGAGAGAGAGAGAGATAAATATATATATATATAGAGAGAGAGAGAGAGAGAGAGGCAGAGAGAGAGAGAGAGAGAGAGATGAAAGTAGAGTGAAGTGCTTAACTAGCCCTGTTAATGAGATCATGTGTTTTAACGATTGAATCAAGACCACTTTTTATGGAGCCCAATAAAGTCTTCAAGCATTTAGTGCCGAGCGCATCCCTGCTTAACTGAGTCTTGACACAAGCAGGCACACTCTGTGTGGACTCCACAAGAGCTGCCTGGATAAATTATATTATATTTCTTCCTTTACCCATGTCACCCCACTGTACCTCACACCTTCTGGGTGTGTGGAGGTGTGTGGAGGTGTGTGGAGGTGTGTGGAGGTGTGTGTGGAGGTGTGTGGAGGTATGTGGAGGTGTGTGTGGAGGTGTGTGTGGAGGTGTGTGGAGGTGTGTGGATGTGTGTGGAGGTGTGTGGAAGTGTGTGGAAGTGTGTGTGGAGGTGTGGAGGTGTGTGGAGGTATGTGGAGGTGTGTGTGGAGGTGTGTGGAGGTGTGTGGAGGTGTGTGGATGTGTGTGGAGGTGTGTGTGGAGGTGTGTGTGGAGGTTTGTGGAGGTGTGTGGAGGTGTGTGGATGTGTGTGGAGGTGTGTGTGGAGGTGTGTGTGGAGGTGTGTGGAGGTGTGTGTGGAGGTGTGTGGAGATGTGTGGAGGTGTGTGGAGGTGTGTGGAGTTGTGTGTGGAGGTGTGTGTGGAGGTGTGTGTGGAGGTGTGTGGAGGTGTGTGTGGATGTGTGTGGAGGTGTGTGTGGAGGTGTGTGTGGTGTGTGTGGAGGTGTGTGGAGGTGTGTGTGGAGGTGTGTGTGGAGGTGTGTGGAGGTGTGTGTGGAGGTGTGTGTGGAGGTGTGTGTGGAGGTGTGTGGAGGTGTGTGTGGAGGTGTGTGTGGAGGTGTGTGGAGGTGTGTGTGGAGGTGTGTGTGGAGGTGTGTGGAGGTGTGTGGAGGTGTGTGTGGAGATGTGTGGAGGTGTGTGTGGAGGTGTGTGTGGAGGTGTGTGTGGAGGTGTGTGGAGGTGTGTGTGGAGGTGTGTGTGGAGGTGTGTGGAGGTGTGTGTGGAGGTGTGTGGAGGTGTGTGTGGAGGTGTGTGTGGAGGTGTGTGTGGAGGTGTGTGGAGGTGTGTGTGGAGGTGTGTGGAGGTGTGTGTGGAGGTGTGTGTGGAGGTGTGTGGAGGTGTGTGTGGAGGTGTGATTTTATCGCAAGAGGATTTGGTGGATTTCCAACTGCTCTCAGGCAAGAAGGGGAGACAGTGATACGGAAGGAGACTGAGGGAGATGAAAGGAGGAAGGAAGCTAGAGACAGAGATAGAGAGATCCTTACAACACTTCGTTACAACACTGTATATAGACATAATATGACATTTGAAATGTCTTTATTCT
>NC_048582.1:72620060-72622560 GCF_013265735.2 Oncorhynchus mykiss
ATATAGACAGGGGATATAGGAGTACTCTCCAGATATATAGATATAGACAGGGGATATAGGAGTACTCTCCAATTATATAGATGTAGACAGGGGATATAGGAGTACTCTCCAGATATAGAGAGGGGATAAATGAGTACTCTCCAGATATAGAGAGGGGATAAAGGAGTTCTCTCCAGATATAGACAGGGAATAAATGAGTACTCTCAAGATAGAGACAGGGGATATAGGAGTACTCTCCAGAAATATAGATATAGACAGGGGATATAGGATTACTCTCCAGATATAGACAGGGGATATAGGTGTACTCTCCAGAAATATAGAAATAGACAGGGGATAAAGGAGTACTCTCCAGATATAAAGATATAGACAGGGGATATAGGAGTACTCTCCAGATATATACAGGGGATAAAGGAGAACTCTCCAGATATATAGATATAGACAGGGGATATAGGAGTACTCTCCAGATATAGACAGGGGCTATAGGAGTACTCTCCAGATATATAGATATAGACAGGGGATAAAGAGGTACTCTCCAGATATAGACAGTGGATAAAGGAGTGCTCTCCAAATATATAGATATATACAGGGGATAAAGGAGTACTCTCCAGATATAGACAGGGGATAAAGGAGTACTCTCCAGATATAGACAGGGGATAAAGAAGTACTCTCCAGATATAGACAGGGGATAACGGAGTACTCTCCAGATATAGACAGGGGATAAAGGAGTACTCTCCAGATATAGACAGGGGATAAAGGAGTACTCTCCAGACATATAGATATAGACAGGGGATAAAGGAGTACTCTCCAGATATATAGACATAGACAGGGGATATAGGAGTACTCTCAAAATATATAGATAGAGACAGGGGATATAGGAGTACTCTCCAATTATATAGATGTAGACAGGGGATATAGGAGTACTCTCCAGATATATAGATGTAGACAGGGGATATAGGAGACTCTCCAGATATAGAGAGGGGATAAATGAGTACTCTCCAGATATAGAGAGTGGATAAAGGAGTTCTCTCCAGATATAGACAGGGAATAAATGAGTACTCTCAAGATAGAGACAGGGGATATAGGAGTACTCTCCAGAAATATAGATATAGACAGAGGATATAGGATTACTCTCCAGATATAGACAGGGGATATAGGTGTACTCTCCAGAAATATAGAAATAGACAGGGGATAAAGGAGTACTCTCCAGATATATAGATATAGACAGGGGATATAGGAGTACTCTCCAGATATATACAGGGGATAAAGGAGAACTCTCCAGATATATAGATATAGACAGGGGATATAGGAGTACTCTCCAGATATAGACAGGGGATATAGGAGTACTCTCCAGATATAGACAGGGGATATAGGAGTACTCTCTGGATATAGACCGGGGATATAGGAGTACTCTCTGGATATAGACAGGGGATATAGGAGTACTCTCCAGATGTAGACAGGGGATATATGAGTACTCTCCGGATATATAGATATAGACAGGGGATAAAGGAGTACTCTCCAGATATAGACAGGGGATAAAGGAGAACTCTCCAGATTTAAACAGGGTATATATGAGTACTCTCCAGATATACAGATAAAGGAGAACTCTCCAGATATATAGATATAGACAGGGGATATACGAGTACTCTCCAGATATAAACAGGGTATATATGAGTACTCTCCAGATATACAGATATAGGAGATCTCTCCAGATATATAGATATAGACAGGGGATATAGGAGTACTCTCCAGATATAGACAGGGGATATAGGAGTACTCTCCAGATATAAACAGGGTATATATGAGTACTCTCCAGATATACAGATATAGGAGAACTCTCCAGATATATAGATATAGGAGTACACTCCAGATATATAGATATAGACAGGGGATAAAGGAGTAGTATCCAGATATAGACAGGTGATATAGGAGTACTCTCCAGATATAGACAGGGGATAAATGAGTATTCTCCAGATATAGAC
Source organism: Oncorhynchus mykiss (assembly GCF_013265735.2). Taxonomy (NCBI): domain Eukaryota; kingdom Metazoa; phylum Chordata; class Actinopteri; order Salmoniformes; family Salmonidae; genus Oncorhynchus; species Oncorhynchus mykiss. The sequence goes on from NC_048582.1 coordinate 72,622,040, forward strand.
AGGTGATATAGGAGTACTGTCCTGATATACAGAAATAGGAGTTCTCTCCAGATATATATATATAATGGAGTACATTCCAGATATATAGATATAGGAGTACTCTCCAAATATATAGATATAGGAGTTCTCTCCAGATATATAGATATAGGAGTACTCTCCAGATATTGACAGGGAATAAAGGAGTAGTCTCCAGATACATAGATATAGGAGTACTCTCCAGATATATAGATATAGAAAGGGGATATAGGAGTACTCTCCAGATATAGAGATATAGAAAGGGGATATAGGAGTACTCTCCAGATATAGACAGGGGATAAAGGCGTACTCTCCAGATATATAGATATAGACAGGGGATAAAGGAGTACTCTCCAGATATACAGATATAGGAGTACTCTCCAGATATAGCCAGGGGATAAAGGAGTACTCTCCAGATATACAGATATAGGAGTACTCTCCAGATATAGACATGGGATAAAGGAGTTCTCTCCAGATATAGACAGGGAATAAATGAGTACTCTCAA
>NC_048582.1:72627560-72632560 GCF_013265735.2 Oncorhynchus mykiss
TTTGCGGTGACTATAAGCTGACTGTAAATAGAGTTTCCTCTCTGGATCAGTACCCCAAACCCAAAGTGGAGGATTTGCTTTCAGCGTTAATCGAAGGGCAACAGTTCACAAAACAAAACATGAGTGACGCATATCAGGAAATGTTAATGGATAAAGCTTCACAGAAGTACCTGACTATAACACCCACAGAGGGATGTTTACCTGTAAAACGCCTTTCAGGGTGTCTTCTGCACCAGCTATCTTCCAAAGAACCATGGAGGGAGTTCTGCAGGGGATACCCAAGGTAGCGGTTTACCTCGACGACATTCTTGTCGCGGGAGTCACGAAGCGAGGAACATCTCAGAAACTTGGGTGAAGTTTTGAGGAGGATGGAGGACGCCGGTCTCCACAAAAGGACTTTGTTTCACCATCTCTATTAGAGAGAGATGTCCGCCAGACTGGTGACACCAGCTCCACCACCTCGGAGACGCTCTATTAGAGAGAGATGTCCGCCAGACTGGTGGCACCAGCTACACCACCTCGGAGACGCTCTAGTAGAGAGAGATGTCTGCCGGACTGGTGGCACCAGCTACATCACCTCGGAGATGGTCTATTAGAGAGAGATGTCCGCCAGACTGGTGGCACCAGCTGCACCACCTCGGAGACGCTCTATTAGAGAGAGATGTCCGCCAGACTTGTTCAGATCCTAAAGGAGATCATGTTTTAAAAAATGTAAATATGAAAATAGCATAGCTCAGAAAGGAATGAAGTTGTCAAAAAATTGTCAAAGACCCCAGCCATCCCAGTCATAGACTGTTCTTTCTAGCATCAAGTCTAGGACAAAAAGGCTTCTCAACAGTTTTTACCCCCAAGCCATAAGACTCCTGAACAGGTAATCAAATGGCTACCCGGACTATTTGCATTGTGTGCCCCCACCCCAACACTCCCCCAAACCCTCTTTTTACGCTACTGCTACACTCTGTTCATCATATATCAATTTATTTATTTAGCCCTTCTTACATCAGCAGATATATCAAAGTGCTGTGCAGAAACCCAGCCTAAAACCCCAAACAGCAAGCAATGCAGGTGTAGAAGCACGGTGGCTCGGAAAAACTCCCTAGAAAGGCCAAAACCTAGGAAGAAACCTGGAGAGGAACCAGGCTATGACTGGTGGCCAGTCCTCTTCTGGCTGTGCCAGGTGGAGATTATAATCAAATCAAATCCAATTTTATTTGTCACATTGGTTATCAGATGTTAATGCGAGTGTAGCGAAATGCTATAACAGAACATGGCCAAGATGTCCAAATGTTCGTAATGACCAGCATGGTCAAATAATAATAATCACAGTAGTTGTCTAGGGTGCAGCAAGTCAGCACCTCAGGAGTAAATGTCAGTTGGCTTTTCATAGCCGATCATTGAGAGTATCTCTACCGATCTGACTGTCTCTAAAGTGTTGAAAACAGAAGGTCTGGGACAGGTAGCACGTCCAGTAAACAGGTCAGGGTTCCATAGCCGCAGGCAGAACAGTTGAAACTGGAGCAGCAGCACGGCCAAGTGGACTGGGGACAGCAAGGAGTCATCATGTCAGGTAGAACTGAGGAATGGTCCTAGGGCTCAGGTCCTCCGAGAGAGAGAAAGAAAGAGAGAAGGAGAGAATTAGAGAAAGCATACTTACATTCACACAGGACACCGAATAGGACAGGAGAAGTACTCCAGATATAACAAACTGACCCTAGCCCCCCGACACATAAACTACTGCAGCATAAATACTGGAGGCTGAGACAGGAGGGGTCAGGAGACACTGTGGCTGATGTGGGGTGGCCAGTCCTCTTCTGGCTGTGCCGGGTGAAGATTATAACAGAACATGGCCAAGATGTTCAAATGTTCATAAATGACCAGCATGGTCCAATAATAATAAGGCAGAACAGTTGAAACTGGAGCAGCATCTACCTCAATCAGCCTGACTAACCGGTGTCTGTATGTAGCCTCGCTACTTCTATAGTCTCGCTACTGTATATAGCCTGTCTTTTTACTGTTGTTTTATTTCTTTACTTACCTGTTGTTCACCTAATACCTTTTTTGCACTATTGGTTAGAGCCTGTAAGTCAAAATTTCACTCTAAGGTCTACTATACCTGTTGTTTTCGGCGCACGTGACAAATAAACTTTGATTTGATTTGAAGTAGAACAAGAAGTTGGGTTAATAGCTTTAAAGGGGGGATGTAGTAACCTGGTATATTTATGTTTACCAGTAGATGGCAGTAGTGACTCAAAATATTTCCGCTATCCGTAGCCGTTTCCTATGTCTGCCTATATAACCGTGATAACCAGATCCTCTCCAGCTCTGTCAGGTTGGATGGGGAGCGGCGCTGCACAGCTATTTTCAGGTCTCTCCAGAGATGTTAGATCAGATTCATGTCTGTTCATCTTTGCCTCGATATTGACTAGTATCCAAGTCCCTGCCGCTGAAAAAGATCCCCACAGCATGATGCTGCCACCACCATGTTTCACATGTAAATATATTTCCTGCAGACGTATCACTTGGCATTAAGGCCAAAGAGTTCAATCTTGGTTTCAACAGACCAGAGAATCTTGACTCTCATGGTCTGAGGGTTTTTAGGTGCCTATTGGCAAACCCAAAGGTCATGTGCCTTTTACAGAAGAGTCGCTACCGTCTGGCCACTCTACCAGAAAGGCCTGATTAGTGGAGTGCTGCAGAGATGGTTGTCCTTCTGGAAGGTTCTCCCATCTCCACAGAGGAGCTCTGGAGCTCCGTCAGAGTGACCATCAGGTTCTTGGTCACCTCCCTGACCAAGGCCCTTCTCCCCTGATTGCTCAGTTTGGCCGGGCGGCCAGCTCTAGGAAGAGTCTTGGTGGTTCAAAACATCTTCCATTTAAGAATGATGTAGGCCACTGTAGTCTTGGGGACCTTCAATGCTGCAGAAATGTTTTGGTACCCTTCCCCAGGTTTTTTTTTGAAGAATCAACAACAAGTGGGACACAATCATGAAGTGGAACGACATTTATTGGATATTTCAAACTTTTTTAACAAATCAAAAACTTAAAAATTGGGTGTGCAAAATTATTCAGCCCCCTTAAGTTAATACTTTGTAGCGCCACCTTTTGCTGCGATTACAGCTGTAAGTCGCTTGGGGTATGTCTCTATCAGTTTTGCACATCGAGAGACTGACATTTTTTCCCATTCCTCCTTGCAAAACAGCTCGAGCTCAGTGAGGTTGGATGGAGAGCATTTGTGAACAGCAGTTTTCAGTTCTTTCCACAGATTCTCGATTGGATTCAGGTCTGGACTTTGACTTGGCCATTCTAACACCTGGATATGTTTATTTTTGAACCATTCCATTGTAGATTTTGCTTTATGTTTTGGATCATTGTCTTGTTGGAAGACAAATCTCCGTCCCAGTCTCAGGTCTTTTGCAGACTCCATCAGGTTTTCTTCCAGAATGGTCCTGTATTTGGCTCCATCCATCTTCCCATCAATTTTAACCATCTTCCTTGTCCCTGCTGAAGAAAAGCAGGCCCAAACCATGATGCTGCCACCACCATGTTTGACAGTGGGGATGGTGTGTTCAGCTGTGTTGCTTTTACGCCAAACATAACGTTTTGCATTGTTGCCAAAAAGTTCAATTTTGGTTTCATCTGACCAGAGTACCTTCTTCCACGTTTGGTGTGTCTCCCAGGTGGCTTGTGGCAAACTTTAAACGACACTTTTTATGGATATCTTTAAGAAATGGCTTTCTTGCCACTTTTCCATAAAGGCCAGATTTGTGCAATATACGACTGATTGTTGTCCTATGGACAGAGTCTCCCACCTCAGCTGTAGATCTCTGCAGTTCATCCAGAGTGATCATGGGCCTCTTGGCTGCATCTCTGATCAGTCTTCTCCTTGTATGAGCTGAAAGTTTAGAGGGACGGCCAGGTCTTGGTAGATTTGCAGTGGTCTGATACTCCTTCCATTTCAATATTATCGCTTGCACAGTGCTCCTTGGGATGTTTAAAGCTTGGGAAATATTTTTGTATCCAAATCCGGCTTTAAACTTCTTCACAACAGTATCTCGGACCTGCCTGGTGTGTTCCTTGTTCTTCATGATGCTCTCTGCGCTTTTAACGGACTTCTGAGACTATCACAGTGCAGGTGCATTTATACAGAGACTTGATTACACACAGGTGGATTGTATTTATCATCATTAGTCATTTAGGTCAACATTGGATCATTCAGAGATCCTCACTGAACTTCTGGCGAGAGTTTGCTGCACTGAAAGTAAAGGGGCTGAATAATTTTGCACGCCCAATTTTTCAGTTTTTGAATTGTTAAAAAAGTTTGAAATATCAAATAAATGTCATTCCACTTCATGATTGTGTCCCACTTGTTGTTGATTCTTTACAAAAAAATAGAGTTTTATATCTTTATGTTTAAAGCCTGAAATGTGTCAAAAGGTCAAGGGGGCCGAATACTTTCGCAAGGCACTGTATATAGACCTGAGGAGTACAATGTATTGCTGTATGTTCTGTTGTCCATAACATGCCTTGACTGTGTTTGAGTGTCTTACTGGTCCACATTTTTCATTATAGTGATTGTGTTCCCCATACTCTAAATGTATTTTTTTAACTAGGCAAGTGAGTTAAGAACAAATTCTTATTTTCAATGACAGCCTACCAGGGAACAGTGGATTAACTGCTTTGTTCAGGGGGCAGAACGATAGAGTTGTACCTTGTCAGCTCGGGGATTTGATCTTCCCACCATTCAGTTACCAGTCCAACGCTCTAACTACTAGGCTACCTGCCACCCCGTATAACATATAGGTTTATAGATGTTTTGACGTATTGATGCTCTTCAGTGATATTATTGTTTTACCCCTGCTAAAGTCACGGTTTAATAAAGTAAGTAAAAAATAAATATATAATCCGGAATAGTGGTAGAGATGACCTCTGGGAGCCAACTCCAAAGAGACCACATTCAAATGTAGGAACTGGTTCCTCTAGTCTGACCCCTGCTGCTGTTTC
>NC_048582.1:72635060-72642560 GCF_013265735.2 Oncorhynchus mykiss
GGGACAGTCCATAGCATCAATGCCTTCCTCTTGCAGGAACTGCAGACACACTCCAGCCACATGAGATCTAGCATTGTCTTGCATTAGGAGGAACCCAGGGCCAACCGCACCAGCATATGGTCTCACAAGGGGTCTGAGGATCTCATCTCGTTACCTAATGGCAGTCAGGCTACCTCTGGCGAGCACATGGAGGGCTGTGCGGCCCCCCAAAGAAATGCCACCCCACACCATGACTGACCCACCGCCAAACCGGTCATGCTGGAGGATGTTGCAGGCAGCAGAACGTTCTCCACGGCGTCTCCAGACTCTGTCACGTCTGTCACATGTGCTCAGTGTGAACCTGCTTTCATCTGTGAAGAGCACAGGGCGCCAGTGGCGAATTTGCCAATCTTGGTGTTCTCTGGCAAATGACAAACGTCCTGCACGGTGTTGGGCTGTAAGCACAACCCCCACCTGTGGACGTCGGGCTCTCATACCACCTTCATGGAGTCTGTTTCTGACCGTTTGAGCAGACACATGTACATTTGTGGCCTGCTGGAGGTCATTATGCAGGGCTCTGGCAGTGCTCCTCCTGCTCCCTCTTGCACAAAGGCGGAGGTAGCGGTCCTGCTGCTGGGTTGTTGCCCTCCTACGGCCTCCTCCACGTCTCCTGATGTACTGGCCTGTCTCCTGGTAGCGCCTCCATGCTCTGGACACTACGCTGACAGACACAGCAAACCTTCTTGCCACAGCTCGCATTGATGTTCCATCCTGGAAGAGCTGCACTATCTGAGCCACTTGTGTGGGTTGTAGACTCCGTCTCATGCTACCACTAGTGTGAAAGCACCGCCAGCATTCAAAAGTGACCAAAACATCAGCCAGAAAGCATAGGAACTGAGAAGTGGTCTGTGGTCACCACCTGCAGAATCACTCCTTTATTGGGGGTGTCTTGCTAAATGCCTATAATTTCCACCTGTTGTCTATTCCATTTGCACAACAGCTTGTGAAACGTATTGTCAATCAGTGTTGCTTCCTAAGTGGACAGTTTGATTTCATAGAAGTGTGATTGACTTGGAGTTACATTGTGTTGTTTAAGTGTTCCCTTTATTTTTTTGAGCAGTGGATATCAACAAATTGGCAAAGGCACTAGAACAGTCTGCAGCACCCGGCCTCACCCTACTAGAATCTGAAGTCAAATGTCTACTGTTTTCTGATGATCTGGTGCTTCTGTCCCCAACCAAGGAGGGCCTACAGCAACACCTAGATCTTCTGCACAGATTCTGCCAGACCTGGGCCCTGACAGTAAATCTCAGTAAGACAAAAATAATGGTGTTCCAAAAAAGGTCCAGTTGCCAGGACCACAAATACAAATTATATCTAGAGCACACAAATCATTGGTCCTACTTTGGTAACTTCAACAAAGCTGTGAACTATTGAAGACATAAGGAAAGAAGGGCATTATCAAAAGGAACATAAAACTCTGCACCCCATTTAGGATCTGGCTAAAAATACTTCAATCAGTTATAGAACCCATTGCCCCTTCTATGATTGTGAGATCTGGGGTACATTCACCAACCATTAATTCACAAAATGGGACAAACACCCAATATATAAAATGGAAATAGGAAATATTGATTCTGTTTCCTTGTGGTTGACGCTAACTACTTCTTTATATTGAGCATTCTTTTTGTGGCAAGTATTTTATTAAAATTAACGGTTTTATGTGTCAATTGTTGTTTAATATGTCAGTTCATAGACCTGATGCCAAGGTATTGGGATATCAAAAACCTGTTTCCAAACTGAATTGAATTCTACATGGTATTGCTGTCAAACCTTTTGAAATTCAGTGAAAAAATATATATATTTTTTTAATTTATACTTTTAAATATAAATATAATTTTGATGATTTTAATGGGTGGTCCAATCTTCTGGTTTGACATTCCATATAAAGTGAAATATTATTTTCTCACATCTTTTTTTATAATAATTATCCTGGAGTAGGTATAAATATGTAAACTGTGATGTCACTAGAGAATTAATCAGGGTCATTTCCTGTAGATGGACAGGTGTCTCCACGGTTTTCAAAACTCAATTTATTCTGTTTTCGTACAAAAGTTAATAGTTGAAACTTTTCTGCGAAATTTAGAAAACAAACTCTTTGTGTTGTTGTTTGTAATTGTTCTATTCTACGAGCACATCAACTACACCACCATTTAATATGGAGACAAACAGCCAATATATAAAATGGAAATAGGAAATATGTTCCATTGATTCTGTTTCCTTGTGCGCTACCTACTTCTTTATATCTTTTTGTGGAAAGTATTTTATTAAAATGTACGGTTTTATGTGTCAATTGTTGTTTTATATGTCAGTTCATAGACCTGATGCCAAGGTATTGGGATATCAAAAACCTGTTTCCAAACTGAATTGAATTCTATGTAACTCTGTGTGTTGTTGATTGTTATTGTTATATTCCCGTCATTTAATATGGAGACCACATGGCAATTTTATGGAAGATATAGACTCTTGTTTCTTTGATAAAAGAGCCAAAAAAAAAAGATCAGAGAAGTGGTTTATCCATAGAACTCTTCACTAAAACAAACTCTTTGTGTTGTTTCAGTTTTCCCAGAAGTGGTTAGAGTCTATGGATTCTTCCATTATATTGAGCTGTTTTCTGACATGCTGTTCCATTCTTTTTTTTCTGCAGTGTATTTCTGTATTGTTGTAAGTGAGTCAGCGTAGAGAAGGCGTAGGCTCAGGTTTTCTGGGTCTCTGTGTTTTTTTGGTTGGATAGGTTCCTCAATGTCTTTCTTAGGTTTTAACATTCTTCATCAAACACTTTTCTCATTGTTGTTCATTTTCTTAGGTTTTCTGCTTGATTTTTTCAAATTTGATATGTTAGCTGATAGGTCAAAAATACTGTTCAAGCGACTTACTGCTAAGTTTACACCTTCACAAAACATTTTGTCCAGAAAGTTGTCTGCAATGGATGGATTTGTTTTCGACCAATAGTTGTTTGGTTTCTACACTACCCTCTTTCCATCTATTGCATTTCTTAATTCCATGCAGTTCGTTCAGCTTCGTTGCCATGGTTTAGTATTGCTCTGTTCAAGAACACTGATTTTGCTGCGATCTGATCGGGGTGTCAGTGGACTGACTGTTAACGCTCTGATTCTCTTTCTCTGTATCTCTCTCTCTCTCTGTATCTCTCTCTCTCTCTGTATCTCTCTCTCTCTCTGTATCTCTCTCTCTCTCTGTATCTCTCTCTCTCTCTGTATCTCTCTCTCTCTCTCTGTATCTCTCTCTCTCTCTCTCTCTCTCTCTCTCTCTCTCTCTCTCTCTCTCTCTCTCTCTCTCTCTCTCTCTCTCTCTCTCTCTCTCTCTCTCTCTCTCTCTCTCTCTCTCTCTCTCTCTCTCTCTCTCTCTCTCTCTCTCTCTCTCTCTGTCTCTGTCTGCCTCGTTAACTTCTCCTTAACGGTCCATTCATCTCTAACTTCACCAACAGCCCCGTTTGGCTGCATGGCCTACTACATGAAACAGGGAAATAGACGAACAACACTCCTCTTAGCTGTTCACGTTGATATCTCTAATGCTCATCTTTGATCATATTTTGCAATCAAAGGCAAGATGATTTTCCAACAGTAATGAAAACATCCAAAATAGAACGGCCTCTATATAATAACCACTATAACCTCTATATAACTACCTAGTTCACACAGGAATGTCAGTATGCTATATGTATATATATAAAAAATAAATAAAATAAACCTACCATGCAAATGCAGACACCGATAGCGAGGGAGCTGGAGGGAGCTGGAGGGATGGAGGGAGCTGGAGGGAGCTGGAGGGAGCTGGAGGGAGCTGGAGGGATGGAGGGAGCTGGAGGGAGCTGGAGGGAGCTGGAGGGAGCGAGGGATGGAGGAAAATAGAGGAGAAGAGATAGGGAGGAGGCGGGGTGTGCCTTAGGGTGGTCAGAGGTTGTGTGTCCGTGCGCGGCCCATGTCCGAGTTTTACCCACTGAGAAGTGGGAGTGTGAGCTGTGAGTGGATGGGCGTCTATTTCAATACATCTATTGAATGTTCCTCATCACAAAGAAATCCATTATTCATTCGTTTATATGCAGGTCCAAAAAAAAATTAAAAGCCTTTGTAAGATATTCTAAAATGTATTTTCTAAAGAATATAATATTCGGAGTTTAACTACGTTAGTGGTCTGTGCAGCCTAGGCTGTTTATCAATAGTTGTTATTGTGTTCATTAAGCAGACAATACACGCAAACATTCCCCTGATCAGGGGAATCACACACATATATTGTAGATTTAATATAATGGAAAAAAACAGAATAACATAGAAACAAGATTTATTCCCCCCCACTGAACTTGAGTGTTACGGAACGTGTGGAAACACTGGCAAAAAAAAACAAGTGTTTTTTCACAACATGCATAGAAATCGTCCTATTTTAACGTTTAATTATTTATATTATTTTAATAGCAAATATTAATTTGTCTGTAAAATGTTAATAGTGAAAGAAAAACAACATTTCCACTCCTGTGACGGACCGGAAACCGGTAGGGACGGGTTGGTTTGGTTGAAGCTAGCTGGCTGGCTGGCTGGCTGGCTGGCTGGCTGGCTGGCTGACTGGCTGGCTGGCTGGCTGACTGGCTGGCTGACTGGCTGGCTGACTGGCTGGCTGACTGGCTGGCTGACTGGCTGACTGGCTGGCTGGCTCTCTCTCTCACAGGCTTCCTCTTCTTCTGTCATGCTGTAGAACATCCCACTGCCTTTCTCTTCCTCTGTCATGCTGTTGAACATCCCACTGTCTTCCTCTTCCTCTGTCATGCTTTATGAGGAAGCTGATCTATGTTAAACCAGAGCTCTCTTTGCTCATTTCTCTCTCCCCTCCACATAGCCACACATGTTAAGTGTTCTTTACAGGTGGCATTTGTTAGTTCAGTACTTCATGTGTCACTAATGCTTCCAACCGCAGAACCATTTCATGGTAAAAGGTTGAATTTGATGACGGAGACGAGCTGGACCGGATACTCTAGCGAATATCGATGTATGTTACCTTGTATTAGATTCGTCCATAAATAATTACTATCTTACTGGAAATGTATCTAATGTCACCTGATTGGGCTTCTCAACCCCCTAAGGCCATCTGGATGTGGGTGGCTCTGGCCCATGAACGATGCTGAATGGCTGGAGACAAAGAAGAGCTGCCCTGTAGGTACCAAAATATACAAGGGCCATTTTCTTAAAAGTGAGACTACAAGTTTATCAACTTTCAAAGCAGAATTACTTTCCCATTGTTCCTCAGCTGTAGTGCATAATATACAATTTTATAGCTCTGAGTCTCGACTTTTATCCAATGTAAAAAACACAATTTCAAATGGTTTTACATAAGACCCAGTCGAGCCGGGCGGTCAAATTATACTTATATGTATATTATCATTATAAATATTATACATAAATCAGTGTTATATCAGTGTTATAGCAAAAAAATTTAAGTACAAAAAAATATTCTGATTGTGGGGAGATTGGACTTAAGAGGCAGGCATGCACGCACAGGGAGCAGGAGAGGTGAGATGACTTCAGATCTGAGAGCGGGTCGGGCATGTGATCGGACCAGCACCGACCTCCACACCCAGGTCCAGACTCCAAATATTGGAATTGCAAGATTCCGTCGCACATACTGTTGATGTTGACGATGTCAGTGTTAAAACGTAGCCCAGGTTGCCGTGGCGACTCCTAGGAGCTCAGAGGCGTGATGGTGACTGAGCTCCCGGCAGTGGTCACCGAGGGCAGTGGCAACGCTGAGTCCAAGGCTGATACGCCTGTCTCACAGACAATGAAGAATAATGTGCCCAGTGTAATTACACACACGCAGGGTGAATGGTGGGGAGGAGGTAGAGGCAGTGGAGGGGGAACAGCTCTGGATTCCACGGAGGAAGAGATTGATACGCTGTCGGATATCCCCATCAACGAAGATATAGCATCTCAGGGTGTCCCAGTCCGGTTGACATTACAACAGGTTGACATTACAACAGGTTGACATCACACCAGGTTGACATTACAACAGGTTGACGTTACAACAGGTTGACGTTACAACAGGTTGACATCACAACAGGTTCAGATTACAACAGGTTGACATTACAACAGGTTGACATCACAACAGTTTGACATTACAACAGGTTCAGATTACAACAGGTTGACATAACAACAGGTTGACATAACAACAGGTTGACATTACAACAGGTTGACATTACAACAGGTTGACATCACAACAGGTTGACATCACAACAGGTTGACATCACAACAGGTTGGAATAACAACAGGTTGACATTACAACAGGTTCAGATTACAACAGGTTGACATTACAACAGGTTGACATTACAACAGGTTGACATTACAACAGGTTGACATCACAACAGGTTGACATAACAACAGGTTGACATAACAAGAGGTTGACATAACAACAGGTTGACATCACAACAGGTTGACATTACAACAGGTTCACATTACAACAGGTTGACATTACAACAGGTTGACATCACAACAGGTTGACATCACAACAGGTTGACATCACAACAGGTTGACATAACAACAGGTTGACATTAAAACAGGTTGACATTACAACAGGTTGACATTACAACAGGTTGACATAACAACAGGTTGACATAACAACAGGTTGACATAACAACAGTTTGACATAACAACAGGTTGACATTACAACAGGTTGACATTACAACAGGTTGACATAACAACAGGTTGACATAACAACAGGTTGACATTACAACAGGTTGACATTACAACAGGTTGACATCACAACAGGTTGACATCACAACAGGTTGACATCACAACAGGTTGACATTACAACAGGTTGCCATCACAACAGGTTGACATCACAACAGGTTGACATCACAACAGGTTGACATCACAACAGGTTGACATTACAACAGGTTGCCATCACAACAGGTTGACATCACAACAGGTTGACATCACAACAGGTTGACATCACAACAGGTTGACATTAAAACAGGTTGACATTACAACATGTTGACATAACAACAGGTTGACATCACAACAGGTTGACATTACAACAGGTTGACATTACAACAGGTTGACATTACAACAGGTTGACATTACAACAGGTTGACATCACAACAGGTTGACATCACAACAGGTTGACATAACAACAGGTTGACATTACAACAGGTTGACATTACAACAGGTTGACATTACAACAGGTTGACATTAAAACAGGTTGACATTACAACAGGTTGACATTACAACAGGTTGACATCACAACAGGTTGACATCACAACAGGTTGACATTACAACAGGTTGACAGCATTCTCCAGCGATACGCCATACCATTCTGGTTTGCGCTTAGTGGACTATAATTTGTTTGTCAACAGGACAATAACCCAACACAACCACGCTGTGTAAAAGATATTTGATCGAGAAAGAGAGTGATGGAATGTGTCTTCCGCATTTAACCCTACCCTCTTTGAATCAGTGA
>NC_048582.1:72647560-72694101 GCF_013265735.2 Oncorhynchus mykiss
CCTCTGAACCAGAGAGGCGTGTCTTCCACATTTAACCCAAACCCCTCTGAATCAGAGAGGCGTGTCTTCCACATTTAACCCAAACCCCTCTGAACCAGAGAGGTGTGTCTTCCCCATTTAACCCAACCCCTCTGAACCAGAGAGGTGTGTCTTCCACATTTAACCCAAACCCCTCTGAACCAGAGAGGTGTGTCTTCCCCATTTAACCCAAACCCCTCTGAATCAGAGAGGCGTGTCTTCCACATTTAACCCAAACCCCTCTGAACCAGAGAGGTGTGTCTTCCCCATTTAACCCAACCCCTCTGAACCAGAGAGGTGTGTCTTCCCCATTTAACCCAAACCCCTCTGAATCAGAGAGGCGTGTCTTCCACATTTAACCCAAACCCCTCTGAATCAGAGAGGTGTGTCTTCCACATTTAACCCAAACCCCTCTGAATCAGAGAGGTGTGTCTTCCACATTTAACCCAAACCCCTCTGAACCAGAGAGGTGTGTCTTCCAAATTTAACCCAAACCCCTCTGAATCAGAGAGGTGTGTCTTCCCCATTTAACCCAACCTCTCTGAATCAGAGAGGCGTGTCTTCCCCATTTAACCCAACCCCTCTGAATCAGAGAAGTGTGTCTTCCCCATTTAACCCAAACCCCTCTGAATCAGAGAGGTGTGTCTTCCCCATTTAACCCAACCTCTCTGAATCAGAGAGGTGTTTTCCCCATTTAACCCAACCCCTCTGAATCAGAGAGGTGTTTTCCCCATTTAACCCAACCCCTCTGAATCAGAGAGGTGTGTCTTCCCCATTTAACCCAACCCCTCTGAATCAGAGAGGTGTGTCTTCCCCATTTAACCCAAACCCCTCTGAATCAGAGAGGTGTGTCTTCCCCATTTAACCCAACCCCTCTGAATCAGAGAAGTGTTTTCCCCATTTAACCCAAACCCTCTGAATCAGAGAGGTGTTTTCCCCATTTAACCCAACCCCTCTGAATCAGAGAGGCGTGTCTTCCCCATTTAACCCAAACCCCTCTGAATCAGAGAGGCGTGTCTTCCCCATTTAACCCAACCCCTCTGAATCAGAGGCGTGTCTTCCCCATTTAACCCAAACCCCTCTGAATCAGAGAGGCGTGTCTTCCCCATTTAACCCAACCCCTCTGAATCAGAGAGGCGTGTCTTCCCCATTTAACCCAAACCCCTCTGAATCAGAGAGGCGTGTCTTCCCCATTTAACCCAACCCCTCTGAATCAGAGAGGTGTGTCTTCCACATTTAACCCAACCTCTCTGAATCAGAGAGGTGCGGGGGGCTGCCTTAATCAACATCTACGGCGGCAGGGGAACAGTGCCTTGCTCAGGGAAAGAATTACAGATTTCACCATGTATAGCAAAGGGATTCAAACCCGCAACCTTTAGGTTACTGGCCCAACTCTCTAACCACTAGGCTACCTGCCAAGATGGGAAGGCTAGCAGCCGAGAGGGAGAGAACAAAAGTGTGGAAATAAGAGATTGTCCCCTCCAAAGTTATTGGCACCGCTGATTAAGATTAGCAAAAAAGACTGTATAAATTAAATAATTAAAATACCGGCCTATATTGTATGCTCCCCCCACAAAAATGTTTAATAAATAAACACATTTAAAAAAAAAATATATATATATATAAATGTATAAATATATATGTATATAATTCAATTGCTCAGAAAAATGTATTTAGTTAAGAAGTAATTAGTAACATCAAACATAAACCCACCATATTCTACAGTAGGTATCAGGTTCTGCTCTGCAAATCCATCCTTCTTTAGACACCAAACCAGTGTACCAAAGGCCTTTAATATTCATCTCATCTGACCACCTGGTTACAATCCAAGTGGCAATGCCATTTAGCAACATCCAGGGAGTTTCCTTTGTTGGTTACAAACAATAAAAACCTTTTTCTACTCTGCCATCAGAATATTTGGAGAAATAAGAAGGTCCCTAGACCTGCTCTGCTGTAGGTAGTATCTAGACCTGCAGTAGGTAGTATCTAGACCTGCTCTGCTGTATGTAGTATCTAGACCTGCTCTGCTGTAGGTAGTATCTAGACCTGCTCTGCTGTAGGTAGTATCTAGACTTGCTCTGCTGTAGGTAGTATCTAGACCTGCTCTGCTGTAGGTAGTATCTAGACTTGCTCTGCTGTAGGTAGTATCTAGACCTGCTCTGCTGTAGGTAGTATCTAGACCTGCTCTGCTGTAGGTAGTATCTAGACCTGCTCTGCTGTAGGTAGTATCTAGACCTGCTCTGCTGTAGGTAGTATCTAGACTTGCTCTGCTGTAGGTAGTATCTAGACCTGATGTAGGTAGTATCTAGACCTGCTCTGATGTAGGTAGTATCTAGACCTGCTGTAGGTAGTATCCAGACCTGCTCTGCTGTAGGTAGTATCTAGACCTGCTGTAGGTAGTATCTAGACCTGCTCTGATGTAGGTAGTATCTAGACCTGCTCTGATGTAGGTAGTATCTAGACCTGCTCTGCTGTAGGTAGTATCTAGACCTGCTCTGCTGTAGGTAGTATCTAGACCTGCTCTGCTGTAGGTAGTATCTAGACCTGCTCTGATGTAGGTAGTATCTAGACCTGCTGTAGGTAGTATCTAGACCTGCTCTGCTGTAGGTAGTATCTAGACCTGCTCTGATGTAGGTAGTATCTAGACCTGCTGTAGGTAGTATCTAGACCTGCTCTGCTGTAGGTAGTATCTAGACCTGCTCTGCTGTAGGTAGTATCTAGACCTGCTCTGATGTAGGTAGTATCTAGACCTGCTCTGATGTAGGTAGTATCTAGACCTGCTCTGATGTTGGTAGTATCTAGACCTGCTCTGCTGTAGGTAGTATCTAGACCTGCTCTGCTGTAGGTAGTATCTAGACCTGCTCTGATGTAGGTAGTATCTAGACCTGCTCTGATGTTGGTAGTATCTAGACCTGCTCTTCTGTAGGTAATATTTAGACCTGCTCTGATGTTGGTAGTATCTAGACCTGCTCTGCTGTAGGTAGTATCTAGACCTGCTCTGCTGTAGGTAGTATCTAGACCTGCTCTGCTGTAGGTAGTATCTAGACCTGCTCTGCTGTAGGTAGTATCTAGACCTGCTCTGATGTTGGTAGTATCTAGACCTGCTCTGCTGTAGGTAGTATCTAGAAATGCTCTGCTGTAGGTAGTATCTAGACCTGCTCTGCTGTAGGTAGTATCTAGACCTGCTCTGCTGTAGGTAGTATCTAGACCTGCTCTGCTGTAGGTAGTATCTAGACCTGCTCTGCTGTAGGTAGTATCTAGACCTGCTCTGCTGTAGGTAGTATCTAGACCTGCTCTGCTGTAGGTAGTATCTATAAATGCTCTGCTGTAGGTAGTATCTAGAACTGCAGTAGGTAGTATCTAGATCTGCTGTAGGTAGTATATACACCTGCTCTGCTGTAGGTAGTATCTAGACCTGCTCTGATGTAGGTAGTATCTAGACCTGCCCTGATGTAGTTAGTATCTATACCTGCTGTAGGTAGTATCTAGACCTGCTGTAGGTAGTATCTAGACCTCCTCTGCTGTAGTTAGTATCTAGACCTGCAGTAGGTAGTATCTAGACCTCCTCTGCTGTGGGTAGTATCTAGACCTGCTCTGCTTTAGGTAGTATCTAGACCTGCTCTGATGTAGGTAGTATCTAGACCTGCTCTGATGTAGGTAGTATCTAGACCTGCTATAGGTACTATGTAGACATGCTGTAGGTAGTATCTGGCACATACAGTAGGAATAACCTATAGGAACCTGGTATGAATACTGGCACATACAGTAGGAATAACCTATAGGAACCTGGCATGAATACTGGCACATACAGTAGGAATAACCTATAGGAACCTGGCATGAATACTGGCACATACAGTAGGAATAACCTATAGGAACCTGGCATGAATACTGGCACATACATTAGGAATAACCTATAGGAACCTGGCATGAATACTGGCACACACAGTAGGAAAAACCTATAGGAACCTGGCATGAACACTGGCACATACAGTAGGAATTACCCATAGGAACCTGGCATGAATACTGGCACATACAGTAGGAATAACCTATAGGAACCTGGCATGAATACTGGCACATAGAGTAGGAATAACCTATAGAAACCTGGCATGAATACTGGCACATACAGTAGGACTAACCTATAGGAACCTGGCATTAACACTGGCACATACAGTATGAATAACCTATAGGAACCTGGCATGAATACTGACACACACTGTAGGAACAACCTATAGGAACCTGGCATGAACACTGGCACATACAGTAGGAATAACCCATAGGAACCTGGCATGAATACTGGCACATACAGTATGAATAACCTATAGGAACCTGGCATGAATACATACTGGCACATAGAGTAGGAATAACCTATAGAAACCTGGCATGAATACTGGCACATACAGTAGGAATAACCTATAGGAACCTGGCATGAATACTGGCACATACAGTAGGAATAACCTATAGGAACCTGGCATGAATACTGGCACATACAGTAGGAATAACCTATAGGAACCTGACATGAATACTGGCACATACAGTAGGAATAACCTATAGGAACCTGGCATGAATACTGGCACACACAGTAGGAAAAACCTATAGGAACCTGGCATGAACACTGGCACATAGAGTAGGAAAAACCTATAGGAACCTGGCATGAATACATACTGGCACATAGAGTAGGACTAACCTATATAAACCTGGCATGAATACTGGCACATACAGTATGAATAACCTATAGGAACCTGGCATGAACACTGGCACATAGAGTAGGAAAAACCTATAGGAACCTGGCATGAATACATACTGGCACATAGAGTAGGAATAACCTATATAAACCTGGCATTAACACTGGCACATAGAGTAGGAATAACCTATAGAAACCTGGCATGAATACTGGCACATACAGTAGGAATAACCTATAGGAACCTGGCATTAACACTGGCACATACAGTATGAATAACCTATAGGAACCTGGCATGAACACTGGCACATAGAGTAGGAATAACCTATAGGAACCTGGCATGAATACTGGCACATAGAGTAGGAATAACCTATAGAAACCTGGCATGAATACTGGCACATACAGTAGGACTAACCTATAGGAACCTGGCATTAACACTGGCACATACAGTATGAATAACCTATAGGAACCTGGCATGAATACTGACACACACTGTAGGAACAACCTATAGGAACCTGGCATGAACACTGGCACATACAGTAGGAATAACCCATAGGAACCTGGCATGAATACTGGCACATACAGTAGGAATAACCTATAGGAACCTGGCATGAATACATACTGGCACATAGAGTAGGAATAACCTATAGAAACCTGGCATGAATACTGGCACATACAGTAGGAATAACCTATAGGAACCTGGCATGAATACTGGCACATACAGTAGGAATAACCTATAGGAACCTGGCATGAATACTGGCACATACAGTAGGAATAACCTATAGGAACCTGGCATGAATACTGGCACATACAGTAGGAATAACCTATAGGAACCTGGCATGAATACTGGCACACACAGTAGGAAAAACCTATAGGAACCTGGCATGAACACTGGCACATAGAGTAGGAAAAACCTATAGGAACCTGGCATGAATACATACTGGCACATAGAGTAGGAATAACCTATATAAACCTGGCATTAACACTGGCACATAGAGTAGGAATAACCTATAGAAACCTGGCATGAATACTGGCACATACAGTAGGAATAACCTATAGGAACCTGGCATGAACACTGGCACATAGAGTAGGAATAACCTATAGGAACCTGGCATGAATACTGGCACATACAGTATGAATAACCTATAGGAACCTGGCATGAATACTGGCTCATACAGTAGGAATAACCTATAGGAACCTGGCATGAACACTGGCACATAGAGTAGGAATAACCCATAAGAACCTGACATGAACACTTGCACATACAGTAGGAATAACCCATAGGAACCTGGCATGAATACTGGCACATACAGTAGGAATAACCTATAGGAACCTGGCATGAATACTGGCACATACAGTAGGAATAACCCATAGGAACCTGGCATGAATTGTTTAAGGTAACCCGTTACCGGTTAAAACAATTAATGCATTTCCTTTTTTATTTTTTCTTATAATTTATTTTTGGACGGTCTGTTTTGCCATCTATGAATGTGTTTTTCATGAACATTTCTATGGGCTATAGTAGTAAAGGTTAAATTCAATATTTTAGTCCCCCAAAAAATTAAAATTATTCTTTTTTTTTTATGCCTAAAGGGGTCCTTAAAATTCTAAATCAAATCGCTAAATGAGCCATGTCATGACCATTTTAAAACAATCCCATATGTCAGCTTAGTAGAACCTGGAAGATAAATGAATGATATTAGATAGTAAATAAGTAGCTACTCAGAAGAATAAAGGTCTTAATTGAAATGAATGAATGAATGAATCAATCATCTGTAAAACTTTGTCCAATGAGAATGCTCCTCTGTCTGTGACCCGGGAAGAAAACGCTCTGAACAGGTTAGAAATAAATATTCTTCCATTGCAACTATTTTCAGATTAAACTCAGTGTAAAAACTAAAATTCCATGTTTCTGATGGAAAAAAAATGCACTTCTTCATTGATACATATTGTACGTGCTTGAAACCCTGACAGACAGCTGGATATGGAGAAGAATCAATCGATGAATGAAACGCACAAATACATCTTATCATGTCGCTTCACTCCTTTTCCCGAGACAATAACATTTGTTGTATCATTGTAGTGCAACAAATACTTAATTGAGGTGTTATAGGTCAAGTCAAGTCAGTTAAGAAGAAATTCTTGATTACAATGACAGCCTACCGGGGAACAGTGGGTTAACTGCCTTGTTCAGGGGGCAGAAAGACAGATTTTTACCTTGTCAGCTCAGGGATTCGATCTAGCAACCTTTCGGTTCCCAATCCAATGCTCTAACCACAAGGCTACCCTGCCACCCCTTTCATCCAGAAACGACTTAAAGTGAACTTATATTAAATACTGTATGTTTGGCACATGTTGTCATCAAAATAAATCAAAGCTTGGAGTTGGAAGATCTCCGATCCGACCGACTGTCATCGGAAATTAAGCAATTGGAAATACATCCCATATCGTGAGAAGGTTTGATCACCCCTCTAAAACTAGAATATAATAATTAACCATTAGATTGGTCAATAGGCTAAGAAAGAGGGTTATCCACGAAGCTTCCATCATATTGACAGAGGAGGGTTACCACGAAGCTTCCATCATATTGACAGAGGAGGGTTACCACGAAGCTTCCATCATATTGACAGAGGAGGGTTATCCACGAAGCTTCCATCATATTGACAGAGGAGGATTATCCACAAAGCTTCCATCATAATGACAGAGGAGGATTATCCAATAAGCTTCCATCGTATTGAAAGAGGGTTAGAAGGCAAACCATGTTTGTTTCTGTCCTATACCTACAGTAGACTCGTATTCCCATACACACTAGAAGGCAAACCATGTCTTTACCAGTGACCGGGCAGAGTATGGTGTGTCACAGACTGAGAGTCCTGGGTGTGTGGGGTGGGAAGGTGACGGTTTGTTGGGGGGGTCACGGAGGAACATCCATTCCTCTTCTGGCCTGCCTGTCAACCAGCCGCGAGATACGAGTCAGGAGCCATTTAACATTTAACTTGTTCTCCTCATCCATCCGGTTAATTTAAGACCTTCATTTAGTTTTGGTATTTTGGGGGGCACTTAGGATAATTATCACTTAATTGAAATGGACCATATCAATTCGGAGCCTCATTACAATTTTTAAGAAATGCTATCTACAGTGCCTCCAAAATGTATTCCCACTCGGTTTCGTCACACAAAATATCCTATAATGTCAAAGTGTACTTATGTTTTAATACATTTTTACAAATGAATAAAAAAATTAAAAAATTAAATATCTTGAGTCAATTCAACCCCTTTGTTAAATGTATGTAAAGATATGCTGAACAAGTCACAAAATAAGTTGCATGGATCCGCTCTGTGTGCAATAATAGTGTTAAACATGGTTGTTGAATGACTACCTCACCTCTGTACCCCCCACACATGCAATTATCTGTAAGGTCCCTCAGTCGAGCAACGAATTTCAAAACATAGATGTCAAAGACCAGGGAGGTTTTTCCAAGGCCTCGCCAAGAAGGGCACCTATTGGTAGATGGGTAAAAAAACACACATATATATATATATATATATATTTACTGAATATCCCTTTGATAAAGTTGTTAATAACACTTTGGATGGTGTATCAATACACCCAGTCACTACAAAGATACAGGCGTTCTTCCTAACTCAGTGTATCAATACACCCAGTCACTACAAAGATACAGGCGTCCTTCCTAACTCAGTTGCCAGAAAGGATGGAAACCACTCAGGGATTTCACCATGAGGCCAATGGTGACTTTAAAACAGTTACAGAGTTTAATGGCTGCATAGTGATGGCTGCATCATGTTATGGGTATGCTTGTAATCTGTAAGAAACGTAAAGGAACTTGTCACGCCCTGGTCTTAGTATTCGGTGTTCTCTTTATTATTTTGGCTAGGCCAGGGTGTGACATGGGCGATTTGTGGTTTGTTTTGTCTAGGGGTTTTTGTAGTTTATGGATTGTGTTTAGTTAAGTAGTCTAGGAAAGTCTATGGTTGCCTAGAGTGGTTCTCAATCAGAGGCAGGTGTTTATCGTTGTCTCTGATTGGGAACCATATTTAGGCAGCCATATTCTTTGGGTATTTCGTGGGTGATTGTTCCTGTCTCTGTGTTTTGCACCAGTTAGGACTGTTAACATTTTTCCACGTTTTCTTATTTTGTATTATACATTGTTCAAGTTATCTTTATTAAAGATGTTTATAAATAACCACGCTGCGTTTTGGTCCGCCTCTCTTTCACCAGAAGAAAACCGTAACAGGAACTAATCTAGAGGAAAACCTGGTTTAGTTTACCAGAAGAAGTATAACCTAAAACACAAGGCCAAATCTATACTGGAGTTATTTACCAAGAAGACAAAGAAGACTGCGGCCGAGTTAAAGTTTTGACTTAAATCCACTTGAAAATCTATGGCAAGACCTGAATATGGTTGCCTAGCTAAGATCAACAACCAATTTGACAGAACTTCAATCATTTCTTTAAAGAATAATGGGCAAATGTTGCCCAATTCATGTATGGAAAGCTCTTAGAGACTACCCCAGAAAGATTCACAGCTGTAAAAGGTGCTTCTACAAAGTATTGACTTGGGGTAAATTTGATGTTTCATTTTCAATACATTTGCTAATTATTTTTTTTACTTTGTCGTTATGAGGTTGTGTGTAGATTGGTGAGATTTTGTGTTTATTTGTATCAATGTTGAAATCAAGCTGTAACACAACAAAATGCAGAGTAAATTAAGGGTTACGAATACTTTCTGTAGGCTCTGCATTTCTGTACTGATTCCAGCCCATGGGTATCTTAGAAACGTTGTGCCATTCATTTTTTGTAATTGTAATTATTCTACAAAGGAAAGTTTTGTCCCTTTTCAAAAACAAACATTTAAAAAAATATATATATATCAAAATATATATTTTTTTATCTAATCATTTAAACATTTTTTCAGGACATATTATCAACAATTATTGTTGTACAGTTGAATATTCAGTGTGTCTTTTCTTAGAAGGAATAATAACGTCCAATAAAACCATTCAAGTCAGATAAGGAGATAGTCAGAGATGAACCATGGTGCATTGAAGCATATCTGAATCTAGCGTGAGATCCGTAGATTATTATTGCGTCTCATTGAAAACCATAGAGAATATTACACTGGATTTAATAGAGTTTCACATCTCTTGTTGATATTAGTTCATCCAACGAGTGAAAAAAATGTATACTATCAATAACAATACCTGATGTCAATAATAATGTATACTATCAATAACAATATCTAATGTCATGTCACGACTTCCGCCGAAGTGGGCTCCTCTCCTTGTTCGGGCGGCGGTCGACGTCACCGGCTTTCTAGCCATCACCGCTCCATTTTTCATTTATCCATTTGTTTTGTCTTGTTCAATGCACACCTGGTTTTCGTTTCCCAATCCCACTACATGCATTTATTCCTCTGTTCCCCCTCATGTCTTTGTGTAAGATTGTTTGTGTTACGTGTGTATTGTTGACGAGACTGGCTTGTTTTTTCTGTTGTATTTTTCACAAAGATGTTCATTGTTAAACATAATTCTTGTGTGTCTTAGTATTTTGTGTTTTCTTTATTATTTTGGTCAGGCCAGGGTGTGACATGGGTTTATTATTTGGTGTGTTTTGTCTAGTTTTTTTTGTAGGTGTTGGGATTGTGGTATAGTGGGGTTTTCAAGGAAAGTCTACGGTTGCCTGAAGTGGTTCTCAATCAGAGGCAGGTGATTATCGTTGTCTCTGATTGGGAACCATATTTAGGCAGCCATATTCTTTGAGTGCTTCGTGGGTGTTTGTTCCTGTCTCTGTGTTTGTTAGCACCAGATAGGGCTGTTTAGGTTTTTGCGTTACGTTTCTTGTTTTATATTGTTTGTGTTTATTAAACATTAATTGAAATTACCACGCTGCATTTTGGTCCGCCTCTCCTTCATCGGAAGAAAACCGTAACATTGTGAGTGTTTTGCCCGTTTTCCACTTCCACTTTCGTACATCAGCTGATATCTCAAAGTGCTGTACAGAAACCCAGCCTAAAACCCCAAACAAACAAACAGCAAGCAATGCAGGTGTGGAAGCACGGTGGCTAGGAAAAACTCCCTAGAAAAGCCAAAACCTAGGAAGAAACCTAGAGAGGAACCAGGCTATGTGGGGTGGCCAGTCCTCTTCTGGCTGTGCCGGGTGGAGATTATAACAGAACATGGCCAAGATGTTCAAATGTTCATAAATGACCAGCATGGTCCAATAATAATAAGGCAGAACAGTTGAAACTGGAGCAGCAGCACGGCCAGGTGGACTGGGGACAGCAAGGAGTCATCATGTCAGGTAGTCCGGAGTCATGGTCCTAGGGCTCAGGTCCTCCGAGAGAGAGAAAGAGAGAATTAGAGAGAGCACACTTAAATTCACACAGGACACCGAATAGGACAGGAGAAGTACTCCAGATATAACAAACTGACCCTAGCCCCCGGACACATAAACTACTGCAGCATAAATACTGGAGGCTGAGACAGGAGGGGTCAGTAGACACTGTGGCCCCATCCGAGG
Source organism: Oncorhynchus mykiss (assembly GCF_013265735.2). Taxonomy (NCBI): domain Eukaryota; kingdom Metazoa; phylum Chordata; class Actinopteri; order Salmoniformes; family Salmonidae; genus Oncorhynchus; species Oncorhynchus mykiss. Next base: position 72,658,798 of record NC_048582.1, read on the forward strand.
ACACCCCCGGACAGGGCCAAACAGGAAGGATATAACCCCACCCACTTTGCCAAAGCACAGCCCCCACACCACTAGAGGGATATCTTCAACCACCAACAATAATGTATACTATCAACAACAATAACTAACATCAGTAAAAATGTATACTATCAATAATAATGTATACTATCAATAACAATATCTAAAGTCAATACTATATATTATTTGTTCCAATCTTATGTTTATAAGTTGATACTAGTGTTGTGTTCAAGACCACCTACAGCGAGACCGAGTCAAGACGAAGACCAGAAGGGTGGCAGAGACGAGTCAAGACGAAGACCAGGAGGGGGGCAGAGACCGAGTCAAGACGAAGACCAGAAGAGTGGCCGAGACCGAGTCAAGACGAAGACCAGAAGGGTGGCAGAGACCGAGTCAAGACATAGACCAGAAGGGTGGAAGAGACAGAGTCAAGACCGAGACAAGAAGGGTGGCCGAGACCGAGTCAAGACGAAGACCAGAAGGGTGGCAGAGACAGAGTCAAGACCGAGACAAGAAGGGTGGCAGAGACCGAGTCAAGACGAAGACCAGAAGGGTGGCAGAGACAGAGTCAAGACGAAGACCAGAAGGGTGGCAGAGACAGAGTCAAGACAAAGACCAGGAGGGGGGCCAAGACCGAGACAAGAAGGGTGGCCGAGACCGAGTCAAGACGAAGACCAGAAGGGTGGCCGAGACCGAGTCAAGACCGAGACAAGAAGGGTGGCCGAGACCGAGTCAAGACGAAGACCAGAAGGGTGGCAGAGACAGAGTCTAGACGAAGACCAGAAGGGTGGCAGAGACAGAGTCAAGACGAAGACCAGAAGGGTCGCGGAGACCGAGTCAAGACGAAGACCAGAAGGGTGGTGGAGATAGTCAAGACCGAGTCAAGACGAAGACCAGGAGGGGGGCCGAGACGAGTCAAGACCGAGTCAAGACGAAGACCAGGAGGGGGGCCGAGACAGAGTCAAGACCGAGTCAAGACGAAGACCAGGAGGGGGGCCGAGACCAGAACAATGTCAGTCCAATTCAAGACCATTATTTTAACTGTGTCAAAAAGTCACCGTAATAAAAAGTCAACATGACCAGTCGTTCTGTGTTCATATTTCAGTAGTTCTGTGTTCATATTTCAGTCGTTCTGTGTTCGTATTTCAGTAGTTCTGTGTTCATATTTCAGTAGTTCTGTGTTCATATTTCAGTAGTTCTGTGTTCGTATTTCAGTAGTTGTGTGTTCATATTTCAGTCGTTCTGTGTTCATATTTCAGTAGTTCTGTGTTCATATTTCAGTAGTTCTGTGTTCATATTTCAGTCGTTCTGTGTTCGTATTTCAGTAGTTCTGTGTTCGTATTTCAGTAGTTCTGTGTTCATATTTCAGTAGTTCTGTGTTCATATTTCAGTAGTTCTGTGTTCATATTTCAGTCGTTCTGTGTTCATATTTCAGTAGTTGTGTGTTCATATTTCAGTAGTTCTGTGTTCATATTTCAGTAGTTCTGTGTTCATATTTCAGTAGTTCTGTGTTCATATTTCAGTAGTTGTGTGTTCATATTTCAGTAGTTGTGTGTTCATATTTCAGTAGTTCTGTGTTCATATTTCAGTAGTTCTGTGTTCATATTTCAGTCGTTCTGTGTTCGTATTTCAGTCGTTCTGTGTTCGTATTTCAGTAGTTCTGTGTTCATATTTCAGTAGTTCTGTGTTCATATTTCAGTAGTTCTGTGTTCGTATTTCAGTAGTTGTGTGTTCATATTTCAGTCGTTCTGTGTTCATATTTCAGTAGTTCTGTGTTCATATTTCAGTCGTTCTGTGTTCATATTTCAGTAGTTCTGTGTTCATATTTCAGTCGTTCTGTGTTCATATTTCAGTCGTTCTGTGTTCATATTTCAGTAGTTCTGTGTTCATATTTCAGTCGTTCTGTGTTCATATTTCAGTAGTTCTGTGTTCATATTTCAGTAGTTCTGTGTTCATATTTCAGTAGTTCTGTGTTCATATTTCAGTAGTTCTGTGTTCATATTTCAGTAGTTCTGTGTTCATATTTCAGTAGTTCTGTGTTCATATTTCAGTAGTTCTGTGTTCATATTTCAGTCGTTCTGTGTTCATATTTCAGTAGTTCTGTGTTCATATTTCAGTAGTTCTGTGTTCATATTTCAGTCGTTCTGTGTTCATATTTCAGTAGTTGTGTGTTCATATTTCAGTAGTTCTGTGTTCATATTTCAGTCGTTCTGTGTTCATATTTCAGTAGTTGTGTGTTTGTATTTCAGTAGTTCTGGGTTCATATTTCAGTAGTTCTGTGTTCATATTTCAGTAGTTCTGTGTTCATATTTCAGTAGTTCTGTGTTCATATTTCAGTAGTTCTGTGTTCATATTTCAGTAGTTCTGTGTTCATATTTCAGTAGTTCTGTGTTCATATTTCAGTCGTTCTGTGTTCATATTTCAGTAGTTGTGTGTTTGTATTTCAGTAGTTCTGGGTTCATATTTCAGTAGTTCTGTGTTCATATTTCAGTAGTTCTGTGTTCATATTTCAGTAGTTCTGTGTTCATATTTCAGTAGTTCTGTGTTCATATTTCAGTAGTTCTGTGTTCATATTTCAGTAGTTCTGTGTTCGTATTTCAGTAGTTCTGTGTTCGTATTTCAGTAGTTGTGTGTTTGTATTTCAGTAGTTCTGGGTTCATATTTCAGTAGTTCTGTGTTCATATTTTAGTAGTTCTGTGTTCATATTTCAGTAGTTCTGTGTTCATATTTCAGTAGTTCTGTGTTCATATTTCAGTAGTTCTGTGTTCATATTTCAGTAGTTCTGTGTTCATATTTCAGTAGTTCTGTGTTCATATTTCAGTCGTTCTGTGTTCATATTTCAGTAGTTGTGTGTTTGTATTTCAGTAGTTCTGGGTTCATATTTCAGTAGTTCTGTGTTCATATTTCAGTAGTTCTGTGTTCATATTTCAGTAGTTCTGTGTTCATATTTCAGTAGTTCTGTGTTCATATTTCAGTAGTTCTGTGTTCATATTTCAGTAGTTCTGTGTGCGTATTTCAGTAGTTCTGTGTTCGTATTTCAGTAGTTGTGTGTTTGTATTTCAGTAGTTCTGGGTTCATATTTCAGTAGTTCTGTGTTCATATTTTAGTAGTTCTGTGTTCATATTTCAGTAGTTCTGTGTTCATATTTCAGTAGTTCTGTGTTCATATTTCAGTAGTTCTGTTTTTTTGTCGTTCAGAATAGTGAAATAATTAATGCTGAGGGAAAGTAGAGAACCACTTTACAAGTTATCACCCAAATGCTTGTCTAAATAATAGAAACAATCATCAGTCTTACTAATAGTGAGCACATAACCTTCAAACAATTTCCTCAACTCTTCCCTTCTAGCTGAGCAGAGCAGGTTGACTTTTGGGGTTAGTCCTATCCTGGAGGCAGAGATGCATAGGTGGGCGTCAACTCAATATGGGCGGCAGCGTAGCCTTGTGGTTAGCGCGTTGCACCAGTAACCGAAAGGTTGCTAGAACGAATCCCCGAGCTGACAAGGTACAAATCTGTCGTTCTGCATCTGAACAAATCAGTTAACACACTGTTCCTAGGCCGTCGTTGAAAATAAGAATTTTGTTCTTAACTGAAAGGTTAAAGGTTAAAAACATATATCAGGAAGGTGTTTTTAATGATTTGTACACTCAGTGTAAAGGAAAGCTTAATTAAGGTTAGGGTTAGGTTTAAAATCAGATTTTATGACGTTGTGGCTGTGCCAGCTAGTGACTATCTTGCAGAGCTGCCTCCAGAACATGAGTCATACCAATAAAAGACAACCTGAACGAGCAGAGCAAGGACATTCAGATGAGCACAATAAGGTTTGAGGATATTTTTCAACAAAAGTAAAGGACTATAACGTTACGAGTAAAAACAGGAAGTCCATAATACATTAATGTAAATGTAACTGCCAAAAAAATGGAAACACTTGAGTAAACGAGGTATAAAAAGTACATTGAAAACAGGTGCTTCCACACAGTGTGGTTACTGAGTTAATTAAGAAATGAATAACATCGCATCAAGCTCAGAAAGTATATACGTGGTTTCGCCCTCTTGACAAGAGGTTGTTATTGGTCGATGACGAGTCCTTGGTGACGTGGACACTGAGGAACTTGACTATCTACCTGCAGTCCTGTTAAGGTCGATCAGGGCATGTTCCCTCCTCTGCATCCTGAAGTCAACGTTCAACTCCTTAGTTTTGCTGATGTTGAGGGAGAGGTTGTTGTCTTGTCAGCACAATGCCAGTTCACTAACCTCCTCCCTATAGGCTGACTCGTGGTTGTTGATTATCAGGCCTGCAATCCTGGTGTCATCGGCAAACTTTGGGTTGGTGACATGCAGAGCCACAGAGCCGTGGGTGAACAGGGAGTACAGAAGAGGGCCTAGGACACATCCCTGGGGGGCCCCTGTCTTAAGAATACATTTGGAGGAGGTGTATGTATGTGTGTACATGTGTGTGTGTGTGTACGTGTGTGTGTGCGTGTACATGTGTGTGTGCGTGTACCTGTGTGTGTGCGTGTGTGTGCGTGCGTGTGTGTGTGCGTGCGTGTGTGTGCGCGTGTGCGTGCGTGCGATAGAGAGACAGCTACCTGTCACCATGTTCAACCATATAAGTGATAATACAATGAAATGGCATATAGTGACACAGCAACAGTACCAGGGTAACTACTGATATAATGGGGGAGAACAGGGGTAACTACTGATTATAATGGGGGAGAACAGGGGTAAATACTAATTATAATGGGGGAGAACAGGGGTAAATACTGATATAAGGGGGGAGAACAGGGGTAAATACTGATATAATGGGGGAGAACAGGGGTAAATACTGATATAATGGGGGAGTACAGGGGTAAATACTGATATAATGGGGGAGAACAGGGTAACTACTGATATAATGGGGGAGTACAGGGGTAAATACTGATTATAATGGGGGAGTACAGGGGTAAATACTGATTATAATGAGGGGGGGGGGGTACAGGGAGTACTGCAAGAGGTGAGGACAGACCTCTAAAGGGTAAGAGGGTAAGAGGTCTTTAGATAACAGATAACAGATAATCTTCGCCTGGTACGGCAACTTCTCCGTCCTCAACCGCAAGGCTCTCCACAGGGTGGTGAGGTCTGCACAACGCATCACCGGGGGCAAATTACGTGCCCTTCTGTACACCTACAGCACTTGATGTCACAGGAAGGCCAAAAAGATCATCACGGACAACAACCACCCGAGCCACTGCCTGTTCACCCCGCTATCATCCAGAAGGCAAGGTCAGTACAGGTGCATCAAAGCAGGGACCGAGAGACTGAAAAACAGCTTCTATCTCAAGGTCATCAGACTGTTAAACAGCCACCACTAAGTCAGAGGCTGCTGCCTACATACAGACTACCCCTATACCATCAGACTGTTAAACAGTCACCACTAACTCAGAGAGGCTGCTGCCTACATACGGACTCAAATCATTAGCCACTTTATAAATGCCACTTAAATAATTTTATACATCTTACATTACTCATATCACATGTATATACTGTATTTTATACCATCTACTGCATATTGCCTATGCTGCTTTGCCATCGCTCATCCATATATTTATATGTACATAATCTTATTCCATCCCTTTAGATTTGTGTGTATAGTTGTTGGGGAATTGTTAGATTACTTGTTAGATATTACTGCGCTGTCGGAACGAGAAGCACAAGCATTTCATTACGCTCGCATTAACATCTGCTAACCATGTGTATGTGACCAATAGCATTTGATTTGATGTGTGTGCGTGCGTTCATGCGTGTATCGGCCTGTGTGTGAGACGATATTACAGTATTACATTCACAACGACGGTGATGTTATTATATGGAGGGTTAAATGTGATTAGCTGATCTTTATCTCCCGTAATTCACCCCCTCATCTCTCTGCTTAATATTAATATGCAACCATGTCAGCTAGGTAGAGATACTCGGAGGTGCTGTGGTGTGGCAGTTCTCTTTAGAGGTGCTGTGGTTTCCCATAGATCCTTGGAGGTGCTGTGATTTGCCAGAGATCCTTGGAGGTGCTGTGTTGTGACAGAGATCCTCAGAGGTGCTGTGTTATGACGGAGATCCTCGGTGGTGCTGTGGTGTGACAGAGCTCCTCGGTGGTGCTGTGGTGTGACAGAGATCCTTGGAGGTGCTGTGGTGTGGCAGAGATCCTCGGAGGTGCTGTGGTGTGGCAGAGATCCTCGGAGGTGCTGTGGTGTGACAGATATCCTCGGAGGTGCTGTGGTGTGACAGCAATCCTTGGAGGTGCTGTGGTGTGGCAGAGATCATTGGAATTCCTGTGGTGTGGCAGAGATTATTTAAGGTGCTCTGGCAGAGATCCTGAGGAGGTCATGTGCTGGGGTAGAGATACTTGGAGGTGCTATGGTGTGGCAAGATTCATGGGAGGTGCTGTTGCAGAGATATTTGGTGTTGCTTTGGTATGGCAGATATCCTCGGAGGTGCTGTGTTGTGGCAAATATCCTAGGAGGTGCTGTGTTGTGACAGATTCTTGGAGGTGCTGTGGCAGAGATCCTTGGAGGGGCTGTAGTGTGACATAGATCCTTGGAGGGGCTGTAGTGTGACAGAGATCCTTGGAGGGGCTTTAGTGTGACAGATATTCTTGGAGTGGTTGTTGTGTGACATAGATCCTTGGAGGGGCTGTAGTGTGACAGAGATTCTTGGAGTGGTTGTTGTGTGACATAGATCCTTGGAGGGGCTGTAGTGTGACAGAGATCCTTGGAGGGGCTGTAGTGTGACAGAGATTCTTGGAGTGGCTCTGGTGTGGGTGTCCCAGTTATATACAGCCCATGGGCGTTGATACTTCTTAATTACCGAGACAATCAAGAGGGGAGCGCAGGGAGCTAATGGAGAAAATACTATCTGGCCAGGTTCCTTTGGGGTTCATTGAATTACTTTGTGAATTAGCCTGGTGTCGTAAATAATGGACAGGGTTGGTGTAATGAAGAAATTTTAACAAAAAAAAGGCCTTTTTTCCCCGGCTAAGGTTGTTCGTCCAAAATGCCACACTATTAATTTAGGGTCATAATGGCCCTGGTCAAACGTAGTGCACTATAAAGAGAATAGGGTGCCATTTGGGACAGATTGATGAATATATCTCCTGCATGGCAATTAAATAAAAGTGTTGCCACAAATTAAAGGGCCCTTTGCATTCAGCATCGAGGGGAGATTCTATGGGCAGTAAAATTAGGAATGAACCCATGGACGCCTGGCATGGAGAAAGGGGGAAGGACTATTAAACACTATCTTCTGAGAGAGTGATAAAGAGAGAGAAAGAGGAAGAAAGGACATGAGGCGGAAGTAGAGAGAGAGAGAGAGAGAGAGAGATGGAGAAGAAGACAAAAGGGAGAGACAGAGGAGGAGAGGATAGAAAGATAAGAGAGCTTAAAAGACAGAAGGAGAAAGACAGAGAAAATAACATACAGACAAGACATGGAGAATATATTTGACAAGAGAAAGGTTCATGACTTACAGGAATCCCCCCCGCCACACCATCAAATCAAATGTTATTGTTCACATACACATATTTTAGCAGATGTTGTTGCCGGTGTAGCTAAAGGCTTGTGTTCCTAGCACCAACGTTGCAGTAGTATCGAAAAAATATTCACAACAATACACACAAATCTAAAAGTTAAATAATGTAATTAATCAATTAGATTGTGCAATGTCAGAGTGGCATTGACTAAAATAGAATAGAATAGAATACAGTACATACATATGAGATGAGTAAAGCAGTATGTAAACATTATTAAAGTGACTAGTGTTCCATTATTAAAGTGACCAGTGATTCCAAGTCTACTTATGTAGGGCAGCAGCCTCTAAGGTGCAGGGTTGCGTAACCCGGTGGTAGCCAGCTAGGGATGGCTATTTAACTAGCCTTTCAAAGCACTTCATGATGACAGATGGAGTGCTACGGGGCGATTGTCAATTAATTCAGCTATCTTTGCTTTATTGGGTGCATGAACAATGGTGGACATCTTGAAGCAAGTGGGGACAGCAGACTGGGATAAAGAGAGATTCAAAATGTCCGTAAACACTCCAGCCAGCTGCTCTGCGCATGCTCTGAGGATGCGACTAGGGATGTCGTCTGGGCCGGCAGCCTTGAGAGGGTTAACACGCTTAAATGTCTTACTCGATTCGGCCACTGAGAAGGAGAGCCCACAGTCCTTGGTAGCGTCGATGGCACTGTGCTATCCTCAAAGCGGGCGAAGAAGGTGTTTAGATTGTCCGTAAGCAAGACGTCGTTGTCCGCGACGTGGCTGGTTCTCCCTCTGTAGTCAGTGATTGTATGAAGTCCCTGCCACATACTTCTCTTGTCTGAGAACCCAGCTGGCTGTATGGACTGGGACAGTATATCCCGAGAGAGCCATGTTTCTGTGAAAAAGAGTATGTTTACAATCCCCTGATGTCTCTCTGTAAGGAGATCCTCACTCGTCTACTTTATTGTCCAGAGACTGAACATTAGCGAGTAATATACTCGGAAGACGTGGGTGGTGTGCGTGCCTCCTGAGTCGGACTAGAAGTCCACTACGAATATCTCTGCCGGCTGTATTTTTGGAGCAGACTCTGGAATAAGTTCAATATCCCTGGGGTGTACGAACAAAGGATCCAAATCGGGAAAGCCGTATTCCTGGTCGTAATGCTGGTGAGTTACCGTGGCTTTGATATCCAAAAGTTATTTCCGGCTGTACAGTTGAAGTCGGAAGTTTATATACACTTAGGTTGGAGTCATAAAAAAAAAAAATTCAACCACTCCACACATTGCTTGTTAACAAAATATAGTTTTGGCAAGTCGGTTAGGACATCTACTTTGTGCACGACACAAATCATTTTTCCAACAATTGTTTACAGACAGATTATTTCACTTATAATTCACTGTATCACAGTTCCGGTGGGTCAGAAGTTTACTTACACCAAGTTGACTGTGCTTTTAAACAGCTTGGAAAATTCAAGACAATGATGTCATGGCTTTAGAAGCTTCTGATAGGCCAATTTACATAATTTGAGTCAATTTTTATTTATTTATTTTATTTATTTATTTATTTTATTTTACCTTTATTTAACCAGGTAGGCAAGTTGAGAACATGTTCTCATTTACAATTGCGACCTGGGAAAGATAAAGCAAAGCAGTTCGACAGATACAACGACACAGAGTTACACATGGAGTAAAACAAACATACAGTCAATAATACAGTATAAACAAGTCTATATACAATGTGAGCAAATGAGGTGAGAAGGGAGGTAAAGGCAAAAAAGGCCATGGTGGCAAGGTAAATACAATATAGCAAGTAAAACACTGGAATGGTAGTTTTGCAATGGAAGAATGTGCAAAGTAGAAATACAAATAATGGGGTGCAAAGGAGCAAAATAAATTAATTAATTAAATACAGTTGGGAAAGAGGTAGTTGTTTGGGCTAAATTATAGGTGGGCTATGTACAGGTGCAGTAATCTGTGAGCTGCTCTGACAGTTGGTGCTTAAAGCTAGTGAGGGAGATAAGTGTTTCCAGTTTCAGAGATTTTTGTAGTTCGTTCCAGTCATTGGCAGCAGAGAACTGGAAAGAGAGGCGGCCAAAGAAAGAATTGGTTTTGGGGGTGACTAGAGAGATATACCTGCTGGAGCGTGTGCTACAGGTGGGAGATGCTATGGTGACCAGCGAGCTGAGATAAGGGGGGACTTTACCTAGCAGGGTCTTGTAGATGACATGGAGCCAGTGGGTTTGGCGACGAGTATGAAGCGAGGGCCAGCCAACGAGAGCGTACAGGTCGCAATGGTGGGTAGTATATGGGGCTTTGGTGACAAAACGGATTGCACTGTGATAGACTGCATCCAATTTGTTGAGTAGGGTATTGGAGGCTATTTTGTAAATGACATCGCCAAAGTCGAGGATTGGTAGGATGGTCAGTTTTACAAGGGTATGTTTGGCAGCATGAGTGAAGGATGCTTTGTTGCGAAATAGGAAGCCAATTCTAGATTTAACTTTGGATTGGAGATGTTTGATATGGGTCTGGAAGGAGAGTTTACAGTCTAACCAGACACCTAAGTATTTGTAGTTGTCCACGTATTCTAAGTCAGAGCCGTCCAGAGTAGTGATGTTGGACAGGCGGGTAGGTGCAGGTAGCGATCGGTTGAAGAGCATGCATTTAGTTTTACTTGTATTTAAGAGCAATTGGAGGCCACGGAAGGAGAGTTGTATGGCATTGAAGCTTGCCTGGAGGGTTGTTAACACAGTGTCCAAAGAAGGGCCGGAAGTATACAGAATGAGGTCGTCTGCGTAGAGGTGGATCAGAGACTCACCAGCAGCAAGAGCGACCTCATTGATGTATACAGAGAAGAGAGTCGGTCCAAGAATTGAACCCTGTGGCACCCCCATAGAGACTGCCAGAGGTCCGGACAACAGACCCTCCGATTTGCCGGATCTCCTTCAGGTAGATAACGTCGGCAGTCCAGTTGTGAAGGCCCGGTGGGGCTCCGCGTAGGCAGTAAAACGGGTCCGGATAGGTGACTGTAGCCCAGGAGTGAATGATGGAACTCAGGAGTGATTGACGGAGCTGGCTAGCACCGGAACAATCGATGTTTGCTCCGGAATCGACGAAAGCCGACTGTCACACGGATAGCAGCTAGCTAGCTGTGAGATCCGGGTATGAATGTCCAGAGAGCAGTTGAAATCCAGGGATATGGAGAGAAAAATTGGTCCGGTATGTTCCGTTCCGAGCCGCGCTGCGCCGTACAAAACTGGCGATAGATTTTCGATAGATTTTCGAGCTAAAGGATTGCTGATGACCACAAACCGTGGTTAGCTGAATACTAACGATTTGCCAGTAAAGAAGCTAACTAGCATATGCTTGTCTCAAAGATTAAGCCATGCAAGTCTAAGTACACACGTCCAGTACAGTGAAACTGCGAATGGCTCATTTTACGCTTCTGGGCTAGCTCCTTGCTAGCTTCTGGCTAGTTTCTGGCTAGCTTCTTGGAGTTTCTGGCTAGCTTCTTGGAGGATTACAGATCTGAGGTAAATAATACTTTTTTATAAATATAAATTGGTGAGGCTGGTTGCAGGAGAGTGTTTTGATGATGAGTTGATGGAAAATAAAAATAAAATGTATGTGAAAAAAGTTGTAAATATATATATATATATATATATATATATATATATATATATATATACAGGACACAACAAGACGAGGACAAAATACGTCTGAACTGCTATGCAATCTTGGAGATGTACCTGTGAATGTATTTCAAGATCTACCATCAAACTCAGTGCCTCTTTGCTTGACATCATGGGACAATCAAAGGAAATCAGCCAAGACCTCAGAAAAAACAATTGTAGACCTCCACAGGTCTGGTTCATGCTTGGGAACAATTTCCAAATGCCTGAAGGTACCGCATTCATCTGTACAAACAATAGTACGCAAGTATAAACACCATTGGACATTGCAGCCTTCATACCGCTCAGGAAGGAGACGCGTTCTGTCTCCTAGAGTTGAACATACTTTAGTGCGAAAAGTGCAAATCAATCCCAGAACAGCATCAAAAGGACCTTGTGAAGATGCTGTAGGAAACAGGTGCAGAGTATCTATATCCACAGTAAACGAGTCCTATTTTTACATAACCTGAAAGGCCGTTCAGCAAGGAAGAACTTGCACTGCTCCAAAACCACCATAAAAAAAACCAGACTACGGTTTGCAATTGCACATGGGGACAAACATCATACTTTTTGGAGAAATGTCCTCTGGTCTGATGAAACAAAAATAGAGCTGTTTGGCCATAATGACCATTGTTATGTTTGGAGGAAAAAGGAGGAGGCTTGTAAGCCGAAAAACACCATTTGAACCGTGAAGCACAGGGGTGGCAGCATCATGTTGTGGGGGTGCTTTGCTGCAGGAGGGACTGGGGAACTTCACAAAAAAGATGGCATCATGAGGAAGGAAAATTATGTGGATATATTGAAGCAACATCTCAAGACATCAGTTATGATGTGGTTGGTCGCAAATGGGTCTTCCAAATGGACAATGACCCAAGCATACTTCCAAAGTTGTGGCAAAATGGCTTAAGGACAACAAAGTCAAGGTATTGGAGTTGCCATCACAAAGCCCTGACCTCAATCCTATAGAAAATGTGCGGGCAGAACTGAAAAAAGCGTGTGCGAGCAAGGAGGGCTACAAACCTGACTCAGTTACACCAGCTCTGTCAGAAGGAATGGGCCAAAATTCACCCAACTTATTGTGGGAAGCTTGTGTAGGGCTACCCAAAACGTTTGACCCAAGTTAAACAATTTAAAAGCAATGCTTCCAAATACCAATTGAGTGTATGTAAACTTTTGACCCACTGGGAATGTGATGAAAGAAATAAAAGCTGAAATAATTAATTCTCTCTACTTTTATTCTGACATTTCACATTCTTAAAATGAAGTGGTGATCCTAACTGACCTATGCCAGGGAATTTTTACTTGGATTAAAATGTCAGGAAGTGTGAAAAACTGCGTTTAAACTTCTTAGGGATCAAATCCCTTCTGGTGAAATGGCAGAGCGCCAACTTCTATAACTACTATAAATATTTAACTTACATGAAATCACAAGTGTGATACATAACAATAAAGTTGAACTTTTTGTTAATCCACCATGTCAGATTTCAAAAAGGCCTTACGGCGAAAGCAGATATATTCTAACTTTTGCTACGCCTTCCCCCGCCCTCCTTTCGGAAAAGCTGACCATGACTCCATTTTGTTGCTTCCAGCCTATAGACAGAGACTAAAACAAGAAGCTCCCGTGCTCAGGTCTGTTCAACGCTGGTCCGACCAATCTGATTCCACGCTTCAAGACTGCTTCGATCACGTGGATTGGGATATGTTCCTCATTGCGTCAAACAACAACATTGACGAATACACTGATTCGGTGAGCGAATTCATTAGAAAGTGCATTGACGATGTTATACCCACAGCAACGATTAAAACATTCCCAAAACAGAAACCGTGGATTGACGACAGCATTCGCGCGAAACTGAAAATTCAAACCACTGCTTTTAACCAGGGCAAGGTGACCGGAAACATGACCGAATACAAACAGTGTAGCTATTCCCTCCGCAAGGCAATCAAACAAGCTAAGCGTCAGTATAGAGACAAAGTAGAGTCGCAATTCAACGGCTAAGACACAAGAGGTATGTGGCAGGGTCTACAGTCAATCATGGATTACAAAAAGAAAACCAGCCCCGCCACGGACCAGGATGTCTTGCTCCCAGACAGACTAAATAACTTTTTTGCCCGCTTTGAGGACAATACAGTGCCACTGACACGGCCCACTACCAAAACCTGCAGATTCTCCTTCACTGTAGCCGACGTGAGTAAAACATTTAAACGTGTTAACCCTCGCAAGGCTGCAGGCCCTGATGGCATCCCCAGCCGCGTCCTCAGAGCATGCGCAGACCAGCTGGCTGGTGTGTTTACGGAAATATTCAATCAACACATATCCCAGTCTGCTGTTCCCACATGCTTCAAGAGGGCCACCATTGTTCCTGTTCCCAAGAAAGCTAAGGTAACTGAGCTAAACGATGACCGCCCCATAGCACTCACTTCCGTCATCATGAAGTGCTTTAAGAGACTAGTCAAGGACCTCCACCCTACCTGACACCCTAGACCCACTCCAAATTGCTTACCGCCCCAATAGGTCCACAGACGACGCAATCCTGATCCTCAACACTGGTGCCCCACAGGGGTGCGTTCTGAGCCCTCTCCTGTACTCCCTGTTCACGCACTGTCATGTATTGTCATGTTGTGTCTTTCTGTCCTTTCCTTTCACCCTGTCTCCCTCTGCTGGTCGTATTAGGTTACCTTTTCTCCCCCGCTTTCCCCCAGCTGTTCCTTGTCTCCTCTGACTACCTCATCCACCCCTTTTCCCACCTGTTCCCTTTTTCCCTCTGATTAGGTCCCTATATCTCTCTCTGTTTCTGCTCCTGTCTTTGTCGGATTCTTGTTTGTTGTGTTTCATGCCTGAACCAGACTATCGTCATGTTTGCTGTAACCTTGTCCTGTCCTGTCGGAATCTGCCGGTCTATCTGAGCCTACCTATGTTTGGTTATTAAAGAAGCTCTGTTTAAGTTAATTCGCTTTTGGGTCCTCATTCACTCACCGTAACACGCACGACTGCGTGGCCATGCACGCCTCCAACTGAATCATCAATCATATATGGATTATCTGGACAGTGCCGCATCATACTAATAATGCATGACAAACATATTTCAACCAGGGAGGTGCTACACGAAATAACGAAATAATTAATGCTTTACCTTTGTAGATCTTGGAACTCCACAATGTCCCAGCAACATCACAAATGGTCCTTTTGTTCGATAAATTGATTCTTTATATCCCCAAAACATATCCCAAAAATGGTTTAAATGTATTTGACTAAGGTGTATGTACAACGTCTGACTTTCAACTGTATCTAATAAACAACAATAAAAATGCAAGAAATACACAAAAAAAATAAAAAATGCAGCTTAGGAGCGGAAGGGCCTGTCGGCGTCATCTTACCATCTACCATCTTGGAATGTTTGCGTCTCAAATGGTGCCCTATACCATATAATACATATAACATATATATATGTAACAAAGTATAATATAATAGTGCACTACTGTTGACCATGGCTGGGCTTTGGGACACACTCCATTCCACTCAGTCTCCCTTCAGCTTGTCTCTCAGACCCATCCTGACAACAGAACACTGATTTGCATAGCAAAAAAAAAAAAACACTTTTCCATAATATTATGCAGCTCTGTCGTCCTCACAACAGATTAGGAAATATTGGAAAATATTGACAAAACCCAGGGTATCTGTCCAACTGGGATATTACATATATTCTCTCTCTCTCGCTCTCTCTGTCTCGGTCTCTCTCTCTTCCTCCCATTCTTTATTTCTCTCTTTTTATATCAGATATCACCGTGGCTAATGAGGAGAGTAGGTTGAGGTTGTTTGTTTGCGTGGATACTTTTCAATTCAACGCTGGTTGTGTTTGAATGTGAGTCTGTGTCTGTTTTGTTTGCATGTGTGTGTGCGTGCAGGTGTGTGTGTGTTTGTCCGTCCAATGAAACGGGTTTTAATTAAGATAATCATCTGGGTGGTGTTCCACAAGGCTCTGTCCTAGGGCCGATGCAGATTAGGTCTGGTCCGTGTGATCCCCCTGCGATCAATCACTCGGCTTATGGGCGTAACGGCTGATTACGGTGATAATTAAACTTCATGAACGAATAAAGGTGGATAGGGAGAGAAAGAGGGATTAGGGAGAGAGAGAGACAGAGAGAGAGAGAGAGGGAGAGCAGAGAGAGAGAGAGAGAGACGGCGTGAGAGAGGGGGAAAGAGAGAGAGAGAGAGAGGAGGAGAGAGAGAGGGAGTGAGAGAGGGGGAAAGAGAGAGAGAGATAGAGAGAGAGGGAGAGGGAGAGAGGGGGGGCAGAATCAGGAGAGAGAGATAATTGGGAAGGAAAGGAGATATGGCACTACTCCACTAGCTAGCGATGAGTAGATACTATGTGAGAGACTAAGAGAGGTCTATAAATCAAGATCCAGTAGAAGAGACTAGAAATGTCTAGAATCTACGTCACCAGTATAGCCTTTAGAGTACAACAAAGCAGTTAATATGGGACTCATTCAATACATATTATCAACTTAAGGAAGCCCAAGAGTGAGATGTATATTATGGATTAATCATCAGTATTCATTTTCAGAAGCATAATGGGACCATGTCATCGATACTCATGTCAGTCTGGTTTAGGAAAAGTCTTAATTAGGACCACTGAAGCAGAATACAATGTCCCTGCCAATTAACAGAGTCCCTCTCAATGCCCCTGCCAATCAACATAGGGTACCTTTCAATGCCACAACCAATTAACAGAGTCCCTCTCAATGCCCCTGCCAATCAACATAGGGTACCTTTCAATGCCACAACCAATTAACAGAGTCCCTCTCAATGCCCCTGCCAATCAACATAGGGTACCTTTCAATGCCACAACCAATTAACAGAGTCCCTCTCAATGCCCCTGCCAATCAACATAGGGTACCTTTCAATGCCACAACCAATTAACAGAGTCCCTCTCAATGCCAGTGCCAATCAACATAGGGTACCTTTCAATGCCACAACCAATTAACAGAGTCCCTCTCAATGCCCCTGCCAATCAACAGACATTCCCTCTCAATGCCCCTGTCAATTAACAGAGTCCCTCTCAATGCCTCTGCCAATCAACAGACATTCCCTCTCAATGCCCCTGTCAATTAACAGAGTCCCTCTCAATGCCCCTGCCAATTAACAGAGTCCCCTCTCAATGCCCCGCCAACTAACAGAGTCCCTCTCAATGCCCCTGACAATTAACAGAGATTCCCTCTCAATGCCCCTGCCAATTAACAGAGAGCAGAAATGGCTACGTCCCAAACGGCACCCTTCTCCATATAGGCCATGTTCAAAAGTAGTGTACTATATAGGGAATAGGGTGCCATTTTGGGTCGCAGACCCTGTGTGAAGACAATGGGCCTCTTTAGCACGAAGACAAAGATCTCTCCAGGCCCCTAGTAATAGGATTTCTGATGTTTTTTGTAAATTTTAAAAGAAGGTCATGTGCCCTGCTCTGTAATGACATGCACTAAAAAGTATGTGGACTCATTGAACATCCAAAATCATGGGCATCAACAGCCTCCACTCTTCTGGGAAGGCTTTCCACTAGATGTTGGAACATTGCTGTGTGGACTTGCTTCCATTCAGCCAGAAGAGCGTTAGTGAGGTCGGGCACTGATGGGCGTTTAGTCCTTGCTCGCAGTCGGCGTTCCAATTAATCTCAAAGGTTTTCGATGGGGTTAAGGTCAGGGCTCTGTGCAGGACAGTCAAGTTCTTCCACACCGATCTTGACAAGTAATTTCTGTATGGACCTCACTTTGTGCACGGTGGCATTGTCTGCTGAAACAGGAAAAGGCCTTCCCCAAAACTGTTGACAAAAACATAGAAGTTAAGAACTAAGGGAGCTAGTCTGAACTATGAAGAACAGCCCCAGAACATTATTCCTCCTCCACCAAACTTTACAGTTGGTAGCATTCTCCTGGCATACGCCAAAACCCAGATTTGTCTGTCAGACTACCAGATGGTGAAGCCATATTAGATTAGAATTAGATAGATTCGTCACTCCAAAGAATGTGGTTCTGCTGCTCCAGAGTCGAATGGCAGAGATCTCGTCACGTCCTGACCATAGAGAACATTTATTTTCTATGGTAGAGTAGGTCAGGGCTTGACTAGGGGTTGTTCTAGTTTATATTTTCTATGTGGGGTTCTAGGTTTTATTTTCTATGTGGTTGATTTGTATGATTCCCAATTAGAGGCAGCTGGTAATCGTTGTCTCTAATTGGGGATCATACTTCAGTAGCATGTTTTCCACCTGTGGGTGATGGGATATTGTTTCTGTTTAGTTGCCTTGTCGTCACGTTTATTTTATTTTGATTTTTTTATTAGTTAGTTTTTTTCTCAGGTTCACTGTCTAATAAATATGTGGAACTCTACGTACGCCTTGGTTCGTTAATTCATTAGACGAACGTGACAGAACTTTACACCACTCCAGCCGACGCTTGGCATTGCGCATGGTGATCTTAGGCTTGTGTGCAGCTATTCGTCATGGAAACCCATTTCGTGAAGCTCCCGATGAACAGTTGAACAGTTCTTGTGCTGATGTGGCTTCCAGAGGCAGTTTGTAATTTTTGCGCGCCACACGCTTCAGCTCTTGGCGGTCCTGTTCCACTTCGTGAATGAGCCGTTGATGCTTCTAGATGTTTACACTTCACAATAACAGCACTTAAAGTTGACCGGGCCAGCTCTAGCAGGACTTGTTGGAAAGGTGGCATCCTATGACAGTGCCACGTTGAAAGTTACTGGGCCATTCTACTGCCAATGTTTGTCTATGGAGATTGCATGGCTGTTTGCTCAATTTTATACACCTGTCAGCAATGGATATAGCTGAAATAGCCAAACCTATTAATGTGTATTTAATATTTTAATAGAGGGGGGGTGGGTCTTGGCCGGCCTCACAGTCTCCAGCTTTTCGCTCTCAAGAAGTGAGCCTGTGTATGGACAGTCTCTCTCTGTCGTCAACTGCTACTTTCCCTCCTGTCTTCCCCCTTTCTCCCTCCTGACAACCCATCCCTCTCTTTCTCTCCATCGTTATCTTTCCCTCTCTCCCCCCTTCCATCCCTCTCCCTCCATCTCTCTCCCCTTCCATCCCTCTCCCTCCATCTCTCCCCCCTTCCATCCCTCTCCCTCCATCTCTCCCCCTTTCCATCCCTCTCCCTCCATCTCTCTCCCTCTTTCCATCTCTCCCCCCTTCCATCCCTCTCCCTCCACTCTCTCCCTCTTTCCATCTCTCCCCCCTTCCATCCCTCTCCCTCCATCTCTCTCCCTCCTTCCATCTCTCCCTCAATCTCTCCCTCCCTCCTTTCACTCTCTCTCTCCTTCCATCTCTCCCTCAATCTCTCCCTCCCTCCTTTCACTCTCTCCCTCTCTCTACATCTCCCCCTCACTGCATCCCACCTACAACTTCCTGGTCATTGTCTGATGGGCTGTTTGTCAGAAAGCCAGTTCTAATGTCTCCAGTGTAATGTACCTTGTCAACTGCCATACACTCATATATCTATCATCCAGCTGCCTCCCCTTAAAAACTTTCATTATCAAAATGATTAAAAATGATCTTTAATTTGGGGGACAACCAAAACGATAGCTGGGTGTAGGATAAACAGAGGTCAATGACAAAATACCTAGCTAAGTCTGCCTTTTACATATGCAACATGTACACCATTCAGTAATGTTACTAGACAGAGTGGATATTTGGAGCGATTCCGATGCTGTGAAAATGTTAATACCCCAGCTTTTTGTTTTATGTACACAACACACTTTACTACACAATGCTGTACCATTCTGTACCATGTTGAACCATTCTGTACCATGTTGAACCATTCTGTACCATGTTGAACCATTCTGTACCATGTTGAACCATTCTGTTCCATGCTGAACCATTCTGTACCATGTTGAACCATTCTGTGCCATGTTGAACCATTATGTACCATGTTGAACCATTCTGTGCCATGTTGAACCATTCTGTGCCATGTTGAACCATTCTGTGCCATGTTGAACCATTATGTACCATGTTGAACCATTCTGTTCCATGCTGAACCATTCTGTACCATGTTGAACCATTCTGTGCCATGTTGAACCATTATGTACCATGTTGAACCATTCTGTGCCATGTTGAACCATTCTGTGCCATGTTGAACCATTCTGTGCCATGTTGAACCATTCTGTGCCATGTTGAACCATTATGTGCCGTGTTGAACCATTATGTACCGCATTGAACCATTCTGTGCCATGTTGAACCATTATGTTCCATGTTGAACCATTCTGTGCCATGTTGAACCATTCTGTGCCATGTTGAACCATTATGTACCATGTTGAACCATTCTGTACCATGTTGAACCATTCTGTGCCATTCTGTACCATGTTGAACAATTCTGTACCATGTTGAACCATTCTGTGCCATGTTGAACCATTCTGTTCCATGTTGAACCATTCTGTACCATGTTGAACCATTCTGTACCATGTTGAACCATTCTGTACCATGTTGAACCATTCTGTGCCATGTTGAACCATTCTGTGCCATGTTGAACCATTATGTACCATGTTGAACCATTATGTACCATGTTGAACCATTCTGTGCCATGTTGAACCATTCTGTGCCATGTTGAACCATTATGTACCATGTTGAATCATTCTGTGCCATGTTGAACCATTCTGTGCCATGTTGAACCATTATGTACCATGTTGAACCATTATGTACCGTGTTGAACCATTCTGTGCCATGTTGAACCATTCTGTTCCATGTTGAACCATTCTGTGCCATGTTGAACCATTCTGTGCCATGTTGAACCATTATGTACCATGTTGAACCATTCTGTACCATGTTGAACCATTCTGTGCCATGTTGAACCATTGTGTGCCATGTTGAACCATTCTGTATCATGTTGAACCATTCTGTGCCATGTTGAACCATTCTGTTCCGTGTTGAACCATTCTGTACCATGTTGAACCATTCTGTACCATGTTGAACCATTCTGTACCATGTTGAACCATTCTGTTCCATGTTGAACCATTCTGTACCATGTTGAACCATTCTGTACCATTTGTGATGTTTATGGGACATATTGGAGTGCCAACAAAAGACGTTTGTCAATGGTAAGGCATGAATTATATTTGTATTTCTGTGTTTTGTGTCGTGCCTGCAGGGTTGAAATATGCTACCCTCTTTGTTTACATACACTGTGTCAAAGACACGACAACTGCTATGCAATATCCAGGACTGCTGGGCCACTCAGGCGCTGTGCACTGCTATGCAATATCTAGGACGGTTGGGCCACTCAGGCGCTGTGCACTGCTATGCAGTATCTAGGACCGTTGGACCACTCAGGCGCTGTGCACTGCTATGCAGTATCTAGGACGGTTGGGCCACTCAGGCGCTGTGCACTGCTATGCAATATCAAGGACCGTTGGGCCACTCAGGCGCTGTGCACTGCTATGCTATATTAAGGACCGTTGGGACACTCAGGCGCTGTGCACTGCTATGCAGTGTCTTAGACCATTGGCGCTGTGCAACATGACCGGTCGGGGTGGACTACAGTACTACAGTAAAATAATCCAAAATAAAACTATTAAAACCTCAGTGTAACAACAGTTTTAGTAAGTAATACTGAAGTCGTACACAATTATCAGTTTCTATTTAAGTTTATGTTGACCATTCATTGTCAGTTAGAGACACAGTAGGACCCAAAAAGCATAATCAGTGCTCTAACTCCCCCGTGTGGTGGTCTGGAGGAATGAATTGGTGATGCAGGGTACCGTACTAAACCACAAATTACCTCTAAGTACAGCGGTGTAAGCTCGCAACTTTTTAAGGAGGAACCACTGC
The DNA here is from genome assembly GCF_013265735.2 of Oncorhynchus mykiss. Lineage (NCBI taxonomy): Eukaryota > Metazoa > Chordata > Actinopteri > Salmoniformes > Salmonidae > Oncorhynchus > Oncorhynchus mykiss. The sequence continues at coordinate 72,679,816 of NC_048582.1, forward strand.
ACCACACGATACAGTAATAAACATAGACACATAATGAATTCCTTCCTCCATTCCTCTCGTATATTAGATTGGTTGGATACGCAACATTGCATGTAATTAAACACAAGAGAGAAGCAGCGATGTTATCCTTTAAATCACAGCCAGGTTGATATCCGACATTAGAAAAAAAACATCTGATATAGTGAAGCTAATAAAAAACAACTAACACTGAAATAGCGTTTCCCTAAAAGCCTCGCTTCTGACGACACTGCCCTGCGTCTAGGGTAAACTCTGCCCCGTTCGTCGCTAAATAAAGGAATGTTGATTTAATCACCTAAGTTGTGTTGGCGATCTGAGGTGGGAGGACGGAGCTACTGTCTCTGCCAAAGGAGACAACCTTGGTGTCGGCCATCCCTTTCACTCTCTCAATCTTTTGGTATCCCCCCACCACACACTCTCTTGCTCTCTCTCTCTCTCTCTCTCTCTCTCTCCCCTCTCTCCCACCGAATACACAGGCGATCTCAATACCAGCCTCGCTTCACTTTCCAAGGTGAGAGGAGAGAGAAAGAGAGAGAGGGGGAGGCAGCAGGAAGTAATGTGGAGAAGAGAGATAGAGAGGGGGGGAGAGAGAGGGGGGGGGCAGTGCAGCAGGAAGTAATGTGGAGAAGAGAGATAGAGAGGGGGGGCAGCAGGAAGTATTGTGGAGGAGAGAGAGGGGGGCAGCAGGAAGTATTGTGGAGGAGAGAGAGGGGGGGCAGCAGGATGTATTGTGGAGGAGAGAGAGAGGGGGGGCAGCAGGAAGTATTGTGGAGGAGAGAGAGGGGGGGCAGCAGGAAGTATTGTGGAGGAGAGAGAGGGGGGGCAGCAGGAAGTATTGTGGAGGAGAGAGAGAGGGGGGGCAGCAGGATGTATTGTGGAGGAGAGAGAGGGGGGGCAGCAGGAAGTATTGTGGAGGAGAGAGAGGGGGGGGGGCAGCAGGAAGTATTGTGGAGGAGAGAGAGAGGGGGGGCAGCAGGAAGTATTGTGGAGGAGAGAGAGGGGGGGCAGCAGGATGTATTGTGGAGGAGAGAGAGGGGGGCAGCAGGATGTATTGTGGAGGAGAGAGAGGGGGGGCAGCAGGAAGTATTGTGGAGGAGAGAGAGAGGGGGGGGGCAGCAGGATGTATTGTGGAGGAGAGAGAGGGGGGGCAGCAGGAAGTATTGTGGAGGAGAGAGAGGGGGGGCAGCAGGAAGTATTGTGGAGGAGAGAGAGGGGGGGGGCAGCAGGAAGTATTGTGGAGGAGAGAGAGAGGGGGGGCAGCAGGAAGTATTGTGGAGGAGAGAGAGGGGGGCAGCAGGATGTATTGTGGAGGAGAGAGAGGGGGGGGGCAGCAGGATGTATTGTGGAGGAGAGAGAGGGGGGGGCAGCAGGAAGTATTGTGGAGGAGAGAGAGAGGGGGGGCAGCAGGAAGTATTGTGGAGGAGAGAGAGATTGGGGGGCAGCAGGATGTATTGTGGAGGAGAGAGAGAGGGGGGCAGCAGGAAGTAATGTGGAGGAGAGAGAGAGGGGGGACAGCAGGATGTATTGTGGAGGAGAGAGAGAGGGGCAGCAGGATGTATTGTGGAGGAGAGAGAGGGGGGGGGGCAGCAGGAAGTATTGTGGAGGAGAGAGAGAGGGGGGCAGCAGGAAGTATTGTGGAGGAGAGAGAGAGGGGGGCAGCAGGATGTATTGTGGAGGAGAGAGAGAGGGGGGCAGCAGGATGTATTGTGGAGGAGAGAGAGAGGGGGGGCAGCAGGAAGTATTGTGGAGGAGAGAGAGAAGGAGGGCAGCAGGATGTATTGTGGAGGAGAGAGAGGGGGGTCAGCAGGAAGTATTGTGGAGGAGAGAGAGAGGGGGGGCAGCAGGATGTATTGTGGAGGAGAGAGAGAGGGGGGGCAGCAGGATGTATTGTGGAGGAGAGAGAGAGGGGGGGCAGCAGGAAGTATTGTGGAGGAGAGAGAGAGGGGGGCAGCAGGATGTATTGTGGAGGAGAGAGAGAGGGGGGGCAGCAGGAAGTATTGTGGAGGAGAGAGAGAGGGGGGGCAGCAGGATGTATTGTGGAGGAGAGAGAGAGGGGGGGCAGCAGGAAGTAATGTGGAGGAGAGAGAGAGGGGGGGCAGCAGGAAGTATTGTGGAGGAGAGAGAGAGGGGGGGCAGCAGGATGTATTGTGGAGGAGAGAGAGGGGGGGGGCAGCAGGATGTATTGTGGAGGAGAGAGAGAGGGGGGGCAGCAGGATGTATTGTGGAGGAGAGAGAGAGGGGGGGCAGCAGGAAGTATTGTGGAGGAGAGAGAGAGGGGGGGCAGCAGGATGTATTGTGGAGGAGAGAGAGGGGGGGGCAGCAGGAAGTATTGTGGAGGAGAGAGAGAGGGGGGGCAGCAGGATGTATTGTGGAGGAGAGAGAGGGGGGGGCAGCAGGATGTATTGTGGAGGAGAGAGAGAGGGGGGGCAGCAGGAAGTATTGTGGAGGAGAGAGAGAGGGGGGGCAGCAGGATGTATTGTGGAGGAGAGAGAGGGGGGGGCAGCAGGATGTATTGTGGAGGAGAGAGAGGGGGGCAGCAGGATGTATTGTGGAGGAGAGAGAGAAGGGGGGCAGCAGGATGTATTGTGGAGGAGAGAGAGAGGGGGGGCAGCAGGATGTATTGTGGAGGAGAGAGAGAGGGGGGGCAGCAGGATGTATTGTGGAGGAGAGAGAGGGGGGCAGCAGGATGTATTGTGGAGGAGAGAGAGGGGGGGGGCAGCAGGATGTATTGTGGAGGAGAGAGAGAGGGGGGGCAGCAGGATGTATTGTGGAGGAGAGAGAGGGGGGCAACAGGATGTATTGTGGAGGAGAGAGAGGGGGGGGCAGCAGGATGTATTGTGGAGGAGAGAGAGAGGGGGGGCAGCAGGATGTATTGTGGAGGAGAGAGAGGGGGGGGCAGCAGGATGTATTGTGGAGGAGAGAGAGAGGGGGGGCAGCAGGAAGTATTGTGGAGGAGAGAGAGAGGGGGGGGCAGCAGGAAGTATTGTGGAGGAGAGAGGGGGGGGCAGCAGGAAGTATTGTGGAGGAGAGAGGGGGGGGGCAGCAGGAAGTATTGTGGAGGAGAGAGAGAGGGGGGGCAGCAGGAAGTATTGTGGAGGAGAGAGGGGGGGGGGCAGCAGGAAGTATTGTGGAGGAGAGAGAGGGGGGCAGCAGGATGTATTGTGGAGGAGAGAGGGGGGGGGCAGCAGGATGTATTGTGGAGGAGAGAGAGAGGGGGGGCAGCAGGATGTATTGTGGAGGAGAGAGAGGGGGGGGGCAGCAGGATGTATTGTGGAGGAGAGAGAGAGGGGGGGGCAGCAGGAAGTATTGTGGAGGAGAGAGAGGGGGGGAGCAGGATGTATTGTGGAGGATAGAGAGAGGGGGGGCAGCAGGAAGTATTGTGGAGGAGAGAGAGAGGGGGGGCAGCAGGAAGTATTGTGGAGGAGAGAGAGGGGGGCAGCAGGATGTATTGTGGAGGAGAGAGAGGGGGGCAGCAGGATGTATTGTGGAGGAGAGAGAGAGGGGGGGCAGCAGGATGTATTGTGGAGGAGAGAGAGGGGGGGGGCAGCAGGATGTATTGTGGAGGAGAGAGAGAGGGGGGGCAGCAGGAAGTATTGTGGAGGAGAGAGAGAGGGGGGGGCAGCAGGATGTATTGTGGAGGAGAGAGAGAGGGGGGGCAGCAGGAAGTATTGTGGAGGAGAGAGAGAGGGGGGGCAGCAGGATGTATTGTGGAGGAGAGAGAGGGGGGGGGCAGCAGGATGTATTGTGGAGGAGAGAGAGAGGGGGGGCAGCAGGATGTATTGTGGAGGAGAGAGAGAGGGGGGGCAGCAGGAAGTATTGTGGAGGAGAGAGAGAGGGGGGCAGCAGGATGTATTGTGGAGGAGAGAGAGAGGGGGGGCAGCAGGATGTATTGTGGAGGAGAGAGAGAGGGGGGGCAGCAGGGTGTATTGTGGAGGAGAGAGAGAGGGGGGGCAGCAGGAAGTATTGTGGAGGAGAGAGAGAGGGGGGGCAGCAGGAAGTATTGTGGAGGAGAGAGAGAGGGGGGGCAGCAGGAAGTATTGTGGAGGAGAGAGAGAGGGGGGGCAGCAGGATGTATTGTGGAGGAGAGAGAGAGGGGGGGCAGCAGGATGTATTGTGGAGGAGAGAGAGAGGGGGGGCAGCAGGAAGTATTGTGGAGGAGAGAGAGAGGGGGGGGCAGCAGGATGTATTGTGGAGGAGAGAGAGGGGGGCAGCAGGAAGTATTGTGGAGGAGAGAGAGGGGGGGCAGCAGGATTTATTGTGGAGGAGAGAGAGAGGGGGGGGCAGCAGGATGTATTGTGGAGGAGAGAGAGGGGGGCAGCAGGAAGTATTGTGGAGGAGAGAGAGGGGGGGGGGCAGCAGGATGTATTGTGGAGGAGAGAGAGAGGGGGGGCAGCAGGATGTATTGTGGAGGAGAGAGAGAGGGGGGGCAGCAGGGTGTATTGTGGAGGAGAGAGAGAGGGGGGGCAGCAGGAAGTATTGTGGAGGAGAGAGAGAGGGGGGGCAGCAGGAAGTATTGTGGAGGAGAGAGAGGGGGGGGGCAGCAGGAAGTATTGTGGAGGAGAGAGAGAGGGGGGGCAGCAGGATGTATTGTGGAGGAGAGAGAGAGGGGGGGCAGCAGGATGTATTGTGGAGGAGAGAGAGAGGGGGGGCAGCAGGAAGTAATGTGGAGGAGAGAGAGAGGGGGGGCAGGAGGAAGTATTGTGGAGGAGAGAGAGAGGGGGGGCAGCAGGATGTATTGTGGAGGAGAGAGAGAGGGGGGGGCAGCAGGATGTATTGTGGAGGAGAGAGAGAGGGGGGGCAGCAGGAAGTATTGTGGAGGAGAGAGAGAGGGGGGGCAGCAGGAAGTATTGTGGAGGAGAGAGAGAGGGGGGGCAGCAGGATGTATTGTGGAGGAGAGAGAGGAGGGGGGCAGCAGGAAGTATTGTGGAGGAGAGAGAGGGGGGGGGCAGCAGGAAGTATTGTGGAGGAGAGAGAGGGGGGGCAGCAGGATGTATTGTGGAGGAGAGAGGGGGGGGGGCAGCAGGATGTATTGTGGAGGAGAGAGAGAGGGGGGGCAGCAGGAAGTATTGTGGAGGAGAGAGAGAGGGGGGGCAGCAGGATGTATTGTGGAGGAGAGAGAGGGGGGGCAGCAGGATGTATTGTGGAGGAGAGAGAGAGGGGGGGCAGCAGGATGTATTGTGGAGGAGAGAGAGAGGGGGGCAGCAGGATGTATTGTGGAGGAGAGAGAGAGGGGGGGCAGCAGGATGTATTGTGGAGGAGAGAGAGGGGGGCAGCAGGATGTATTGTGGAGGAGAGAGAGGGGGGGGGGCAGCAGGATGTATTGTGGAGGAGAGAGAGAGGGGGGGCAGCAGGATGTATTGTGGAGGAGAGAGAGAGGGGGCAGCAGGATGTATTGTGGAGGAGAGAGAGAGGGGGGGGGGCAGCAGGATGTATTGTGGAGGAGAGAGAGAGGGGGGGGCAGCAGGATGTATTGTGGAGGAGAGAGAGAGGGGGGGCAGCAGGATGTATTGTGGAGGAGAGAGAGGGGGGCAGCAGGATGTATTGTGGAGGAGAGAGAGAGGGGGGGCAGCAGGAAGTATTGTGGAGGAGAGAGAGGGGGGCAGCAGGATGTATTGTGGAGGAGAGAGAGGGGGGCAGCAGGATGTATTGTGGAGGAGAGAGAGGGGGGCAGCAGGATGTATTGTGGAGGAGAGAGAGGGGGGCAGCAGGATGTATTGTGGAGGAGAGAGAGGGGGGCAGCAGGATGTATTGTGGAGGAGAGAGAGAGGGGGGGCAGCAGGATGTATTGTGGAGGAGAGAGAGAGGGGGGCAGCAGGAAGTATTGTGGAGGAGAGAGAGAAGGAGGGCAGCAGGATGTATTGTGGAGGAGAGAGAGGGGGGGCAGCAGGAAGTATTGTGGAGGAGAGAGAGAGGGGGGCAGCAGGAAGTATTGTGGAGGAGAGAGAGAGGGGGGGGCAGCAGGAAGTATTGTGGAGGAGAGAGAGAGGGGGGGCAGCAGGATGTATTGTGGAGGAGAGAGAGAGGGGGGGCAGCAGGATGTATTGTGGAGGAGAGAGAGAGGGGGGGCAGCAGGAAGTATTGTGGAGGAGAGAGAGAGGGGGGGCAGCAGGATGTATTGTGGAGGAGAGAGAGAGGGGGGGCAGCAGGAAGTATTGTGGAGGAGAGAGGGGGGGGGGGCAGCAGGAAGTATTGTGGAGGAGAGAGGGGGGGGGCAGCAGGAAGTATTGTGGAGGAGAGAGAGAGGGGGGGCAGCAGGAAGTATTGTGGAGGAGAGGGGGGGGGGGGGGGCAGCAGGAAGTATTGTGGAGGAGAGAGAGGGGGGCAGCAGGATGTATTGTGGAGGAGAGAGAGGGGGGCAGCAGGATGTATTGTGGAGGAGAGAGAGAGGGGGGGCAGCAGGATGTATTGTGGAGGAGAGAGAGAGGGGGGGCAGCAGGAAGTATTGTGGAGGAGAGAGAGAAGGAGGGCAGCAGGATGTATTGTGGAGGAGAGAGAGGGGGGGCAGCAGGAAGTATTGTGGAGGAGAGAGAGAGGGGGGGCAGCAGGATGTATTGTGGAGGAGAGAGAGAGGGGGGGCAGCAGGATGTATTGTGGAGGAGAGAGAGAGGGGGGGCAGCAGGAAGTATTGTGGAGGAGAGAGAGAGGGGGGCAGCAGGATGTATTGTGGAGGAGAGAGAGAGGGGGGGCAGCAGGAAGTATTGTGGAGGAGAGAGAGAGGGGGGGCAGCAGGATGTATTGTGGAGGAGAGAGAGAGGGGGGGCAGCAGGAAGTAATGTGGAGGAGAGAGAGAGGGGGGGCAGCAGGAAGTATTGTGGAGGAGAGAGAGAGGGGGGGCAGCAGGATGTATTGTGGAGGAGAGAGAGGGGGGGGCAGCAGGATGTATTGTGGAGGAGAGAGAGAGGGGGGGCAGCAGGAAGTATTGTGGAGGAGAGAGAGAGGGGGGGCAGCAGGAAGTATTGTGGAGGAGAGAGAGAGGGGGGGGCAGCAGGATGTATTGTGGAGGAGAGAGAGGGGGGGGGGCAGCAGGAAGTATTGTGGAGGAGAGAGAGGGGGGGGGCAGCAGGAAGTATTGTGGAGGAGAGAGAGGGGGGGCAGCAGGATGTATTGTGGAGGAGAGAGAGGGGGGGGGCAGCAGGATGTATTGTGGAGGAGAGAGAGAGGGGGGGCAGCAGGAAGTATTGTGGAGGAGAGAGAGAGGGGGGGCAGCAGGATGTATTGTGGAGGAGAGAGAGGGGGGGGCAGCAGGATGTATTGTGGAGGAGAGAGAGGGGGGCAGCAGGATGTATTGTGGAGGAGAGAGAGAGGGGGGGCAGCAGGATGTATTGTGGAGGAGAGAGAGAGGGGGGCAGCAGGATGTATTGTGGAGGAGAGAGAGAGGGGGGGCAGCAGGAAGTATTGTGGAGGAGAGAGAGAGGGGGGGGCAGCAGGAAGTATTGTGGAGGAGAGAGAGAGGGGGGGCAGCAGGAAGTATTGTGGAGGAGAGAGAGAGGGGGGGCAGCAGGAAGTATTGTGGAGGAGAGAGAGAGGGGGGGGCAGCAGGAAGTATTGTGGAGGAGAGAGAGAGGGGGGGCAGCAGGATGTATTGTGGAGGAGAGAGAGAGGGGGGGCAGCAGGATGTATTGTGGAGGAGAGAGAGAGGGGGGGCAGCAGGAAGTATTGTGGAGGAGAGAGAGAGGGGGGGCAGCAGGATGTATTGTGGAGGAGAGAGAGAGGGGGGCAGCAGGAAGTATTGTGGAGGAGAGGGGGGGGGGGGGCAGCAGGAAGTATTGTGGAGGAGAGAGGGGGGGGGCAGCAGGAAGTATTGTGGAGGAGAGAGAGAGGGGGGGCAGCAGGAAGTATTGTGGAGGAGAGAGGGGGGGGGGGCAGCAGGAAGTATTGTGGAGGAGAGAGAGGGGGGCAGCAGGATGTATTGTGGAGGAGAGAGAGGGGGGCAGCAGGATGTATTGTGGAGGAGAGAGAGAGGGGGGGCAGCAGGATGTATTGTGGAGGAGAGAGAGAGGGGGGGCAGTAGGAAGTATTGTGGAGGAGAGAGAGAAGGAGGGCAGCAGGATGTATTGTGGAGGAGAGAGAGGGGGGGCAGCAGGAAGTATTGTGGAGGAGAGAGAGAGGGGGGGCAGCAGGATGTATTGTGGAGGAGAGAGAGAGGGGGGGCAGCAGGAAGTAATGTGGAGGAGAGAGAGAGGGGGGGCAGCAGGAAGTATTGTGGAGGAGAGAGAGAGGGGGGGCAGCAGGATGTATTGTGGAGGAGAGGGGGGGGGGGGCAGCAGGATGTATTGTGGAGGAGAGAGAGAGGGGGGGCAGCAGGAAGTATTGTGGAGGAGAGAGAGAGGGGGGGCAGCAGGAAGTATTGTGGAGGAGAGAGAGAGGGGGGGCAGCAGGATGTATTGTGGAGGAGAGAGAGGGGGGGGGGCAGCAGGAAGTATTGTGGAGGAGAGAGAGGGGGGGGGCAGCAGGAAGTATTGTGGAGGAGAGAGAGGGGGGGCAGCAGGATGTATTGTGGAGGAGAGAGAGGGGGGGGGCAGCAGGATGTATTGTGGAGGAGAGAGAGGGGGGCAGCAGGATGTATTGTGGAGGAGAGAGAGGGGGGGGGGCAGCAGGATGTATTGTGGAGGAGAGAGAGAGGGGGGCAGCAGGATGTATTGTGGAGGAGAGAGAGAGGGGGGGCAGCAGGATGTATTGTGGAGGAGAGAGAGGGGGGCAGCAGGATGTATTGTGGAGGAGAGAGAGGGGGGGGGGGGCAGCAGGATGTATTGTGGAGGAGAGAGAGAGGGGGGGCAGCAGGATGTATTGTGGAGGAGAGAGAGAGGGGGCAGCAGGATGTATTGTGGAGGAGAGAGAGAGGGGGGGGGGCAGCAGGATGTATTGTGGAGGAGAGAGAGAGGGGGGGGCAGCAGGATGTATTGTGGAGGAGAGAGAGAGGGGGGGCAGCAGGAAGTATTGTGGAGGAGAGAGAGGGGGGCAGCAGGATGTATTGTGGAGGAGAGAGAGAGGGGGGGCAGCAGGAAGTATTGTGGAGGAGAGAGAGGGGGGCAGCAGGATGTATTGTGGAGGAGAGAGAGGGGGCAGCAGGATGTATTGTGGAGGAGAGAGAGGGGGGCAGCAGGATGTATTGTGGAGGAGAGAGAGAGGGGGGGCAGCAGGAAGTATTGTGGAGGAGAGAGAGAGGGGGGGCAGCAGGATGTATTGTGGAGGAGAGAGAGAGGGGGGGCAGCAGGATGTATTGTGGAGGAGAGAGAGAGGGGGGGCAGCAGGAAGTATTGTGGAGGAGAGAGAGAGGGGGGGCAGCAGGATGTATTGTGGAGGAGAGAGAGGGGGGGGGCAGCAGGATGTATTGTGGAGGAGAGAGAGAGGGGGGGCAGCAGGAAGTATTGTGGAGGAGAGAGAGAGGGGGGGGCAGCAGGAAGTATTGTGGAGGAGAGAGAGAGGGGGGGCAGCAGGATGTATTGTGGAGGAGAGAGAGAGGGGGGGCAGCAGGATGTATTGTGGAGGAGAGAGAGAGGGGGGGCAGCAGGAAGTATTGTGGAGGAGAGAGAGAGGGGGGGCAGCAGGATGTATTGTGGAGGAGAGAGAGAGGGGGGGCAGCAGGAAGTATTGTGGAGGAGAGAGGGGGGGGGGCAGCAGGAAGTATTGTGGAGGAGAGAGGGGGGGGGGCAGCAGGAAGTATTGTGGAGGAGAGAGAGAGGGGGGGCAGCAGGAAGTATTGTGGAGGAGAGAGGGGGGGGGCAGCAGGAAGTATTGTGGAGGAGAGAGAGGGGGGCAGCAGGATGTATTGTGGAGGAGAGAGGGGGGGGGGCAGCAGGATGTATTGTGGAGAGAGAGAGGGGGGGCAGCAGGAAGTATTGTGGAGGAGAGAGAGGGGGGCAGCAGGATGTATTGTGGAGGAGAGAGAGAGGGGGGGCAGCAGGAAGTATTGTGGAGGAGAGAGAGGGGGGCAGCAGGATGTATTGTGGAGGAGAGAGAGGGGGGGCAGCAGGAAGTATTGTGGAGGAGAGAGAGAGGGGGGGCAGCAGGATGTATTGTGGAGGAGAGAGAGAGGGGGGGCAGCAGGAAGTATTGTGGAGGAGAGAGAGAGGGGGGGCAGCAGGATGTATTGTGGAGGAGAGAGAGAGGGGGGGCAGCAGGATGTATTGTGGAGGAGAGAGAGAGGGGGGGCAGCAGGATGTATTGTGGAGGAGAGAGAGAGGGGGGGCAGCAGGAAGTATTGTGGAGGAGAGAGAGAGGGGGGGCAGCAGGAAGTATTGTGGAGGAGAGAGAGAGGGGGGGCAGCAGGAAGTATTGTGGAGGAGAGAGAGAGGGGGGGCAGCAGGATGTATTGTGGAGGAGAGAGAGAGGGGGGGCAGCAGGATGTATTGTGGAGGAGAGAGAGAGGGGGGGCAGCAGGAAGTATTGTGGAGGAGAGAGAGAGGGGGGGGGCAGCAGGATGTATTGTGGAGGAGAGAGAGAGAGGGGGGGCAGCAGGATGTATTGTGGAGGAGAGAGAGAGGGGGGGCAGCAGGATGTATTGTGGAGGAGAGAGAGAGGGGGGGCAGCAGGATGTATTGTGGAGGAGAGAGAGAGGGGGGGCAGCAGGATGTATTGTGGAGGAGAGAGAGGGGGGCAGCAGGAAGTATTGTGGAGGAGAGAGAGGGGGGCAGCAGGATGTATTGTGGAGGAGAGAGAGAGGGGGGGGCAGCAGGATGTATTGTGGAGGAGAGAGAGAGTGGGGGGGTCGGGGCAGCAGGAAATAATGTGGAGGAGAGAGAGAGGGGGGGCAGCAGGATGTATTGTGGAGGAGAGAGAGGGGGGCAGCAGGATGTATTGTGGAGGAGAGAGAGGAGAGAGAGGGGGGCAGCAGGATGTATTGTGGAGGAGAGAGAGAGGGGGGGCAGCAGGATGTATTGTGGAGGAGAGAGAGAGGGGGGCAGCAGGATGTATTGTGGAGGAGAGAGAGAGGGGGGGGTCGGGGCAGCAGGAAATAATGTGGAGGAGAGAGAGAGGGGAGGGTGGGGGCTGCAGGAAGTAATGTGGAGGAGAGAGAGAGGGGGGGGGGGGCAGCAGGAAGTAATGTGGAGGAGAGAGAGAGGGGGGCGCAGCAGGAAGTAATGTGGAGAAGAGAGAGGGGGGGGGGCAGCAGGAAGTAATGGAGGAGAGAGAGATGGGAGGGTGGGGGCAGCAGGAAGTATAGTGGAGGAGAGAGAGGGGGGGGCAGCAGGAAGTGATGGAGGAGAGAGAGAGGGGAGCAGCAGGAAGTAATGTGGAGGAGAGAGAGAGGGGGGGGGCAGCAGGAAGTAATGGAGGAGAGAGAGAGAGGGGGGCAGCAGGAAGTAATGGATGAGAGAGAGGGGGGGGCAGCAGGAAGTAATGGAGGAGAGAGAGAGGGGGGGGCAGCAGGAAGTAATGGAGGAGAAGAAAGTGAAAAGCAGAGCAGCCTAATATGGCGGACAAGCCTTAATTAGAACTATTACGGGGTCGTCGCTAGGTGACACAGAAGGTCAGGGGTCAGCCCCGTCACCACGGAACAGACGTCTGATTAATGAAAGCTCAAAAGTGATGACTTCTCAAGTTTAAAACTGCGAAGTGGAGCGGAAGGGAGAAGGGAGTTGTGAGGTGTGGAAGGGGGCTGGGAGGGGTGGAAGGGGTGGATGGGAGGGGTGAAAGGGAGGTGGGTGGTGGGAGGGTTTGAGGGAGGTTAGTGGGAGGTGGGAGGTGTGGAAGGGGGGTGGGAGGGGTTGAGGTGTGGGAGGGGTGGATGGGAGGGGTGAAAGGGAGTGGAGTGGGGGGAGGGGTTGAGGGAGGTTAGTGGGAGGTGGGAGGTGTGGAAGGGGGGTGGGAGGGGTGGAAGAGTGCTGACAAAGAAGGAGGCTGAGGTGCTAGGCGAAAACAAATCACAACTTTGAGACGGCCCTGGAGAATTTATAGCAGGGATAAATGGATGAGAGAGAGTGAGAAAGAGGGAGAGAGGGAGAGAGAGTGAGAGGGAGAGATAGTAAGAGGGAGAGAGGGAGGGATAGGGGGAGATAGGGAGAGCGAGAGAAGGAGAGTAAGAGAGAACGAGAGAGGGATAGAGAAGGAGAGGGAGAGAGAGAGAGAGAGAGAGAGAGAGAGAGAGAGAGAGAGAGAGAGAGAGAGAGAGAGAGAGAGAGAGAGAGAGAGACAGCGAGTGACAGAGAGAGAAAGAGAGAGAGAGAGAGTGAGAGTTAAAGTAGAGGCCTTTTGAGGTAATGGAGGGAAGAGAAGGTAGGAAGATGGAGTGAGTGTTTGTTTACTTTCATCGGCGGGGAGGGGAGGGGAGGGGAGGGGTGGGGCGGGGAGCAATGGACAGACAGTGATGTTATGAACTGAATGCCTCTGAATACAGTTAAAACCACTTAAGGAGCATCAGTGTGTCAAATGGCACCCTATTCTTCACAGGGCCCTGGCCAAAAGTAGTGCACTACAGAGGGAATTGGGTGCCTTTTTGGGACGTATAGGCGGGGTGGCTAAGAGGAAGACTGGGGAATATGCTAATGAAGTGCATATACCCACTGGGAGGCAGACAGGGGGAAATATGCTAATGAGGTGCCTATAACCACTGGGAGGCAGACAGGGGAATATGCTAATGAAGTGCCTATAACCACTGGGAGGCAGACAGGGGAATATGCTAATGAAGTGCCTATATCCACTGGGAGGCAGACAGGGGGAAATATGCTAATGAGGTGCCTATAACCACTGGGAGGCAGACAGGGGAATAAGCTAATGAAGTGCCTACAACCACTGGGAGGCAGACATGGGAAAATATGCTAATGAGGTGCCTATAACCACTGGGAGGTAGACCTGAGAAATATGCTAATGAGGTGCCTATACCACTGGGAGGCAGACAGGGGAATATGCTAATGAAGTACCTATAACCACTGGGAGGTAGACCTGAGAAATATGCTAATGAGGTGCCTATACCACTGGGAGGCAGACAGGGGAATATGCTAATGAAGTGCCTATAACCACTGGGAGGCAGACCTGAGAAATATGCTAATGAGGTGCCTATAACCACTGGGAGGCAGACAGGGGAATATGCTAATGAAGTGCCTATACCCACTGGGAGGTAGACAGGGGAATATGCTAATGAAGGTAGACCTGAGAAATATGCTAATGAGGTGCCTATACCACTGGGAGGCAGACAGGGGAATATGCTAATGAAGTACCTATAACCACTGGGAGGCAGACCTGAGAAATATGCTAATGAGGTGCCTATAACCCCTGGGAGGCAGACAGGGGAATATGCTAATGAAGTACCTATAACCACTGGGAGGCAGACCTGAGAAATATGCTAATGAGGTGCCTATAACCACTGGGAGGCAGACAGGGGAATATGCTAATGAAGTACCTATAACCACTGGGAGGCAGACAGGGGAATATGCTAATGAAGTGCCTATACCACTGGGAGGCAGACCTGAGAAATATGCTAATGAAGTGTTTTGCAATGAGGAATGGGAAAAAATGTCAGTCTCTCGATGTGCAAAACTGATAGAGACATACCCCAAGCGACTTACAGCTGTAATCACAGCAAAAGGTGGCGCTACAAAGTATTAACTTAAGGGGGCTGAATAATTTTGCACGCCCAATTTTTCAGTTTTTGATTTGTTAAAAAAGTTTGAAATATCCAATAAATGTCGTTCCACTTCATGATTGTGTCCCACTTGTTGTTGATTCTTCACAAAAAAAATACAGTTTTATATCTTTATGTTTGAAGCCTGAAATGTGGCAAAAGGTCGCAAAGTTCAAGGGGGCCGAATACTTTCGCAAGGCACTGTATCTCCCCCACACAGCTTCCATACAGCATCGTCCAGTATACTGTATCTCCCCCACACAGCTTCCATACAGCATCGTCCAGTATACTGTATCTCCCCCCACACAGCTTCCATACAGCATCGTCCAGTATACTGTATCTCCCCCACACAGCTTCCATACAGCATCGTCCAGTATACTGTATCTCCCCCCACACAGCATCCGTACAGCATCGACCAGTATACTGTATCTCCCCCACACAGCTTCCATACAGCATCGTCCAGTATACTGTATCTCCCCCACACAGCTTCCATACAGCATCGTCCAGTATACTGTATCTCCCCCCACACAGCTTCCGTACAGCATCCTCCAACATACTGTATTTCTCCCACACAGCATCCATACAGCATCATCCAGTATACTGTATCTTCCCCACACAGCATCCGTACAGCATCGTCCAGTATACTGTATCTCCCCCACACAGCATCCGTACAGCATCGTCCAGTACACCGTATCTCCTCCCACACA